>NC_056751.1:415685790-415698290 GCF_019279795.1 Protopterus annectens
GCAGAGAGCCTCTCTGACAAGCCCTTCCAGCATCCCTGAGATGTTGCCCGACTGTCCTTCCTTGGAGGCAGTCGGGGGAAGACTATCGCTGTACCCAGAAGCCTGGCGTTCCCTCACTCAAGACAGATGGGTACAGTCGATCATATCCGTGGGTTACAAAATTCCTTTCGAGGAAAGTCCCTTCTCTCACTCAAATTCCCTTCCAGAGGTACCACCCGGTCTAAGGGAAATTGCAGAGTTAGAAGTATTAAAACCTCTACAAAAAAGAGCCATTCAGCCAGTTACAACAGACCATTCAGAGCCCGGAATCTACTCAAGATTCTTTTTGGTCCCCAAAAAGACGGGAGACTTGAGACCAATATTGGATCTCAGCAGACTCAACAAGTCTGTGAGAAAGACAAGATTTCGAATGGTCACACTTCAGTCAATTTTGCCCTTCCTGGAGAAGGACAACTGGATGTGCTCAATAGATCTTCAGGATGCGTACTATCACATAAAAATTCACAGGCGCTCCAGAAGGTTTCTCTGCTTTCGGCTGGGGTCCAGTCATTTCCAATTCAGAGCCCTGCCCTTTGGTCTCACTACAGCCCCCAGAGTGTTCACCAAATATATGGCAGTGGTCACGGCTCACCTGAGACGTCAAGGATTCCAGGTGTTTCCGTATCTCGACGACTGGCTCCTTTCAGCCACCACCAGGCATCAACTTCTTCAAGCCAGGGATTACACTATAAATCTTTGCACTCATTTGGGAATTTCGATCAACTACGAAAAATCCTCCTTATTGCCCTGCCAGTCTTTTACTTTCATAGGCGCAAACTTAAACACTGTTCGGATGTCAGCAACCCTCACAGACCAAAGAATTTCAGATATAAAAAGTCATGTGAGGATCATCCTAGCCAGCAAGAAGGTACAAGCCAAATGGTCCTAAAGGTGTTGGGCCTCATGGCTGCGGCCATTACCCTTCTTCCCTTGGCCCGCTTCTATATGCGCCTGCTTCAGTGGATGTTGTTCACTCAGTGGTCTTACCAACAACTTCCGATGCGTCACCAAATACTGGTGACACAAATTTGCAGGAATCATCTTTCATGGTGGATTACTTCTCCCCAGATTCACCAAGGCAGACCCTTTGTACCCCCAGCCCCGGTAGCCACTGTCACTACAGACGCCTCCCTGATCGGGTGGGGGTCATTATCAGGGCAGGATGGTTCATGGGACGTGGCAACCGTTCGAATACCACCTGCACATAAATGTCCTAGAGATGAGAGCAGTGCTTTTAATGTTGCAAGCCCTCAACGACTTTCTTCCCTTGGGAACAATTGCAGTTCACACAGACAACATGTCTGTAGTATGGTATATCAACAAACAGGGCGGAACCAAGTCCTACCCCTTGTGTCGAGAAGCTCTCAGACTTTGGCAATGGGCGATCTCCTCTCATCGGTTTCTGGTAGCAACGCATATCCCTGGGAAAAACCAACATTTTAGCGGACAGATTGAGCAGAGCTATTCTCATGCCTCACAAGTTTTCTCTCAAACAATCTATAGTGGAGGAGATTTTTCTAGAATAGGGCCGCCCATGTTGCGATCTTTTTGCTACTCCCCAAAACAGCAAATGCCCAGATTTCTTCTCTCTCTTCCCACTGCCAGGCCATCCCCCCAGAGACGCTCTAACCCAGGATTGGCCCCAGGGACTTCTTTATGCCTTTCCTCCCTTTCCACTGATTCCACAAGTACTCCAGAAAGCCACCGTTTTGAGAGCCAAAATGATTCTCATTGCTCCCTATTGGCCTCGACAGATTTGGTTTCCGTTCCTCCATCGTCATCTTTTGGTGCAGCCGTGGCATCTGGACCCAGTGCCAGACCTTCTGATTCACCAGTCGGGTCAGCTGCACCGGTCTATCCATTCTCTCAACCTCACAGCATGGTTGCTCCACTTCCTTCCTTAGCCAGGCTTCCTATGATCTCTAATCCTGTTAGAGACATCATAGTAGCTTCCCTCAAATCCTCCACTAGGAGGATTTATACTAGCAAATGGAAACGTTTTTCTTGTTGGGCAAAAGCTAAAGATATTGATCCCTTTACTGCTCCAGTTCAAGCAGTTTTGGATTTCTTAGCGGAAATATTTCACGCCGGCTCCTCTTCTTCCACGGTCAAAGTTCAGTTGGCTGCTATCTCGAACTTTCATGTCGGGTTCGCAGATCACAACATTATGTCCCACAGGCTTTGCAGAACCTTCTTAAAAGGAATTTTTCTCCTAAAACCTCCAATCAGGAGTCCTCCTCCTCAATGGGACCTAAATTTAGTGCTGACATCCTTGATTCTTCCTCCCTTCGAGCCAGCTGTTTCATGTTCCCTGAAATTTCTTTCATGGAAAACCTTATTCCTGGTTGCTATTACATCGGCTAGGAGGGTATCTGAACTTCATGCTCTCTCTGTTCGCCCCCCCTATTTAGTATTCCACAAAGACAGAGTATCATTGAGAACTAATCCGACCTTTTTGCCTAAGGTCGCCTCAAAGAGTAATTTGAATCAGGCTATTGATCTTCCTGTATTTTTTCCAAACTACTCAAACAGATCGGAACAAAAGTTACATTATCTTGATGTTCGCCGCCAACTCAGATATTATTTGGACAGAACAAAACAATTCAGGAAATCAGATCAACTCTTTGTTTCTTATGCTGATAACAAGAAAGGCCTTCCTGTCTCAAAAGTGACCTTATCTAGATGGCTTTCTTCTGTCATCTCTGAAATTTATCAGCTCAGGGGAAAACAGCTGTGCTCGAAACCTAAAGCGCATTCAACCAGAAGCTTAGCCACTTCCACAGCTTTTCAAGCTAGACTTCCATTAGACACGGTTTGTGCAGCAGCCACTTGGGCCACTCCTCATACCTTTGTTTCTCATTACAAATTGGATTTGGCCTCCAGGGACAGAGCCAGTTTTGGCTCTACAGTTCTCAAGAGTCTGTTCCATTGAGCCACCCAGGATAAGGGTGCTAGGGACGCGGTCCCATCAAGCAAGAATGAAGGCGAGATTGACAACTTAACATTGAGAAGTTATGTACCTACCATAACGTTCCATGTTAGTTGTCTTCTCTCGCCTTCTTTCTTGCGACCCTCCCTCCTTCCCCCTGGCCGAGACAGACTTTTCTCTTTACATGGAAGAATGCTTCTTAAGACTATACAGTGCTGGTCCTCCAAAACCATCCTTCAGGCTTTTTCTCTCCTTCTTTCTTCCTTTTGGGAAGTTTTTTTATGCTAGGTGTTATTGCCTATAAGACAACAAACGAGATCTGGGTACTTACCGCCTTGCATCATGGGATATGGGGCTGCCTCGAGCTGGTAAAAGTGACTCTCGAGCTTAGCAAAGTGCCGAGTCGGAGCCGAGGATCGGCTCCGAACCCATCAAGCAAGAAAGAAGGCGAGAGAAGACAACTAACATGGAACGTTATGGTAGGTACATAACTTCTCATTTTCATCGAGTCCTGGGGCCATTTCAGCATTTAGCAACAACAACTGCCAGCATAGTTCTTTTAGTTCAAGTAGTGTTTCACAGTTCCCAAAGAATTGGTTCACTTGTTCAAGAACAAAAAAGTTGAACCTAGTGAAGGAAACATAAGTTTCACTGTGCCTGCCTAAAGCATTGTTGTTGTCTTTTACCCTGATGGCTGCTAAATGCTCTTTTACCCTGTCTAACAGTTTCCTAATAGTTTTCCCCACATAGAAGGACTGACACGAGTCGCACACTGCAGCGTCGACTGCAAAAGATGAACGGCAGTTAAAATGATTATTAAATTTGACCTTAATGTCACAGTGTTGAAAATAACAATGTAAACCTGTGAATATAAAATGGCAAATAACTCCGTTATTACAGATATAAGCATGCCTTTAGTGTCAGTTAATCGAGTCTGTGATTCATGTGCTGCAGAGTCCCTAGCAATGTTTTTTAATTTTTTTCAAACAATAGTTTGTGTTTTCGTCCTCTTGTATGAAAAATGAGGCTCATTACCTAGGGTACGATGCAGTTCTCTATTAGATTTAATAATTTTCCAGTTTTGAGCAAGAATGTTTTTAATCTCTTGCATGCCCTTGCAAATGGGGACCTGGAAGCTGAAGTTTCTATCCGAGGATTCTGCTGCATTGACATTATTTTTAGGAGTGAACCTGGATTTCAAAATGGGCTTGTGTTTGTTGTGCCTATGTGTTGCCACTTCTGTGAAAATGTCATAAATCAGTTGTTCAGGGTAATGTCTGTTTATGAACATGGAGAGAAATGTTATTCAGATAAAAAGGTGTTGTCCTCAGAAATGAGCCTAGATAGTCAAATGAACTGCCCCCTTACAATATTTTTCTTCATAAAGAAGTTGTGCTGGCTGCCGAAGTCCAGAAAGTTATTTCTGTATGTGTCCTTACGGTAGACCTTGGACTTAAGTAACCCAGTGTTAGCATCAGTTGAAATTTGCATGTATCGAAAGTTAATATGCGAACCACAGCCTGAGATGACAAACTCGAGATAGGCATGCTGTTTGTAAGGGCCTTGATAAAATATTCCAATTATGTCTTGGGCCCTTCCCACACAAAAAAAAATCTCGTCAGTAAAACAACGATAAAGGTGAACTTCGTTGAAATCTCTTAAGTGAATTAATGTCTCCATTTCCCAGGTACTGAGGACCAAGTTTGCAAAGTCCGGGGCCATTTTCAACTCGATCGCTACCCCCTTTATTTGCTGATAGATTAAGCCATTGAAATGGAAACAATTGTTTTTTTAATACTGCAGTGGTTAGTGAAGTCAAGGTTTCTGTTCTGACTGTACTGTAATGGGCATACTTGTTCAGAAGTAATTCTACAGCTTGTAACCCTTCATGGTGAGGAAGGTTGGTGTACAGGGCTACAATGTCAAGTATGACCAAAATACATTTTTAAGTTAAGTTTACAGTTATGCAGTTCATTTAAAAAGTCCCACAAGTTTTTTATGTAGGATTAATAGACTGCACTAGTGGATTGAAAACACTGTCCAAGTACCCTGAAATAGGTTTGGTCTTGGTTCGTTTATTGGAGAAAACCAGCCTGAAAGGGGGGGGGGGGTCAGTGGGGTTTTTATGTATCTTGGGGATGCCAAACGCCTTTCCCAGACTGGGGTTTTGTACTGACAAAACGACGTATTCTTCGAGTGTTAGTTGCTGTTCTCTCTTTCCAATGTTTTGAGCAGTCTGTCTATTGCTGAGAATTGTTGTTAACTTCTGTTAAGGAAACTGTCTTTTAAAAATTTTGATCCTGTAGTAGGTTTGTTGTTTTACCAGTACAGACTTCCTGCTCCATTAGGATCAGACCTGTCCCCTTGTCTGCTTTCAGGATGTGCAGATTGCTGTCACAGCTGAAGTCATGCAAGGCTTGCTGCTCAGGAATATTAAGATTGTACCACGTATGTTCATTGGGTTCTTTAGGCAAAAGTCTGAGATCCTGTTCACACACTCTGAATCGTAGTTAATGTGTTGTTGAGCATAGAAGTATATAGATTTTTTTCTGTCTGGGAGTTTGCACAGAACTTACATTTGTATCAGATAAACTGTCATTCACATCTCGCCTGTCATTATACAGTACTTTAAAATTAAGTTAACACAAATATAAGCACAAGTCCAGCAAAACATCAGTGATACTTGCCCTTTGGGAGGGTATAAATTTAAAACCTTTATTAAGCAACTGGAAATGTGCTGGGGTTAATTAACACTCTTGTCAATTAAATTGAATACACTTCCTGCGAGAATTTGTCCTCTATCATTTTCATATTCATTTAATAATGTCTCCTCGTCATGCTTCTCATGGAGATCTGTCTGGCTGCAAAGGAGAACCTGTTGGTATCTCTTCCCCTGTTTCACATTCTCCCTCCCCCTCTGCCCCTCAAACCTGGGGCCCGAGTCGCTGCTGCTAATTGCTCTTACCATAAAAAAGGCTGCTGTTCTTCCTCTGCAGTTAACTCAGACGCCATAGCTTGTGTGTCAGCTAAGGGGGAGGATTGTTATTAACATCTCTAGGGTGTTGTACGAGAGCTGAGGTAATTGGAGGGGGTGGGGGTACCACAAGTTGCCTGACTGGTTCAACAAGTTGTGGTCTGTTAATAATGTTGGCAGTCATTTGATAACTTTCGTTATTAAGCCTATATGCATTATTGTGTTGGTATTGTTGCAGGTCACGATTTAACTTTTTTTGCTTCCTAAATATCAGGGTGGCAACATGCCTCATGATTTTGGGTGAGATACTGTCAAACAGGTGTCTGTGGAAGCCAAAATCTGGGTGCCTGAAGATCCGGTCTTGAAGATTCTGAATGTCATTTTTCAAAGCCTCCAGGCTCTCCTGTTTAAAATTAGTCAGAACTTCGAGGTATGCTAACCCAGCATCATTATACAACTTGACAAGATCTGAGTATACTCGAGAGTCTCTAGTGATCCCATTCGGAAATTTGTAAAACCTCAGACCTTGTGGTACAATGTTAAATGTGCTTTGAAGTGGTTCAGCTAGCAGCCTAGCTACACCTTTCCTTTTTCATGATTGGTTACTGTCAACACAGTTGTATCAGTCCAAATACTGTTTATTGGGCTTTATGTTTACTCTAGTGGTTTTATTGACTACTAGTAACTTGAAGTTCACTGTGATTGGTCCTGTACTTACCAGCATTGTTTTCATTAATTTTGATGACTTTTTAGTGGTGTGCAAAGTATTTAAACACTGTTTTTCTTTTTTGATGATTATTATAAGCTCTGAAGAAGTTCGATGTAACAAATTAACGAAAGTGCTTAGCAACAGTTTCAGCTTGGTGTGGATGTTCTTCGTCTTCCCTTGCTGCAGTCCTGACAATTGGGTATAGTCCGCGTCCCAGTCGGCCCGAATACCAGAGTATAAGGCTGACGTCGGTCATGGCGCCTTAGACTGACGTCAGTACGTCAGGGTACTAATGCGCATGACCGACGTCATTTCCTCAGTCTTTTTTGCCGCATGGTCCGATGCAGAAGCAATTTTGCGAGTGCAGGTTGGCGTTCTGAGATTTTCCAAACCGGAGTTTCAGACCGAATACAGAGTTGGCTAAGTAACCCCGTTGGGGAACATTTTGGTTTTTTCTTGCCTCAGTATTTAACCGGATGTCAGAAAAAGTGAATAACTGTATTTCTTGTGGGAAGCAGATACCGCATAGGGATTATCATACATTGTGTATACCTTGTTTAGGGCCTGAGCACGACGTTGTTGGTTGCCGCTCTTGTGCTAGATTTAACAAGCGCACTATTAAGAGGAGGCTTGATTGTGCTAGGTTAGTGTTTGGGAAGCGTTGCAATTATACTATGCCGCCGGATGCGTTGACGCCTGCTTCATCTAAGAAGCGCAAGGACAAAACAGTGAAGTCTAGGGTGAGGAACCGGCAGTCCCGGACGCCGGTCTTTAGAAGGCTCAGGGGAGCCAGAGGTTTTGCCAGGAGTCTCTATGGAGTCTCAGGCAGATACTTTACTGTTACAGGATGTGTCCTCGCAGGAGGTAGGCCAGGCTGAGGGGGCTTCTCAGGTAACTGTTCTTCCCTCTCTTCCCAAGGTAGTTAGGGCCTCTCCTTCTGTTGCCAAAGCTTCTTTTAGAGGAAGGCCAAGTTCAGCTTCTGTGGGGGCTTCTCCTAGCATTTCGGGCTCTGTGCCTAAGAAACATATGCTTAAAATGGCAGAAGATTTGATTACTCTGATTAGAGGTTCTATGCCCCCACCTGATAAGAGGCCTAGGGTGGAACAGGAGTTTGATAGTTTTGAACAGTGTTCACAGGCTTCAGAGTCTTCTGTGGAAGACTTGCAAGAGTTTCCTACTTATTCTGATTCTGATGTGGATGATTCCACTCCTTCAGCTTCTCCTCCTGAGGATTTTTCATTTTCAGAGACTCTTCACTCCATGAGGGAGCACTTTAAATGGGAAGGCCAAGATTACTCTGATTCCAGAAAAGGCTTAGGGAATTCTTGTTTTGCCCCAGCATAGGCCCTTAGCTATTCCTCCTGTGTTGAATGTGGTGGAGGATGTTTTGCAGAGGCTTCTCTGAACCCTGATTCCTTGCCTCCTGCTCCTGTTAAGCCTGATAGGTATTATAGGGTGCCCGAAGCTCATAAGTATTTGTTTAAGAGTCCCAGGGCGGACCCAGAAACTGTTTCTCAAGGGCCTAAAGGTGTTAAAGCTTCTGTGGTTAAAAATCCTGTACCCTCTGATAAAGAGGCAAGGGCTTTGGATAGGTGGGGTAAGAAAGTATATACTTCTTCCACTCTAGCCATGAGGGCGTTGAATTGTCAGTTTCATATGCTGAAATATCAGAATTATCTCCTTTCACAATTGAAATCTAAGGTGGATGCTTTGGCGGAAGGTATTGAGTGTAAAGAATTGCTGGATTTGGTTCATGTGTCTGAACAAGTGGGTAAGCATTCTTTGCAGTGTGGTTTTGATGCTGTTCAGGCCTCCTCGAGGGTGGCTGCTACTAGTTCTGTTCTTCGCAGACATGCATGGTTGAAGGATCAGAATTTAGCTGAGCATGTTAAGACCAGGATTTTGGATGCTCCTTTACAGTCTGATGTGTTGTTTGGACCGCCTGTGGAAGCAGTTTTAAAGAAAATGGAGGACAAAGCTAAGTCTATGCAGACTGTTAAAGATTTTTGCAGGTGCAGCCTCCGGTTTAGTAGAAATTGGCCTGCTAAGGGGTGGACATATCCTGCTTATGGTTCCCAGTCTAGGGGTAGGTCTAGACGTGGTAGGGGCAGGGCTCAAGGTTCGTTTAGGCCTAGATCAGACAGTTCACCTGCTCAGACTTCTGGTGAGGGCAGGGGTCAGTCCTTTCGTAAGCAGAACCAATGACCTGCCTTTTCAGCTGCCAGTGGACTCGTCTGGCAGCTCCTTTGGGAGGAAGATTGTCTCTTTTCAAAGAAAATTGGGATTTAATCACTCAAGACAGATGGGTGCTGGATATCATTCATCACGGGTACAGATTTTATTTCCACACAATGCCCCCTTTCAAAGGCATGCCAGATGTTCCTCCTCCACAAAGAAAAGAGGCTCACAAGCAAGTTTCTCAGTTACTCCAGATAGGGGCTATTCAGCCAGTCCCTGTGTCAGAAAGGGGCTTCCGATTTTATTCTCGCCTGTTCCTAGTACCAAAGAAGGGGAACACGTGGGGACCAATTTTGGATTTATCTATCCTCAACACTTATCTGGACATTCCCAAGTTCAAGATGTTGACGTTACAGCAACTGTTACCTCTGCTGGGCAAGGATCACTGGATGGTAACTTTGGATCTCAAGGAAGCTTACCTTCATGTGCCCATAAGGCTAAGTTGCAGAAAGTATCTGCGGTTTCAACTGGAGATTTTCATTATCAGTTCTCTGCATTGCCCTTTGGCTTATCTACTGCCCAGAGTATTCACAAAGGTTCTGGCTCCAGTGATAGCTTACTTCAGGCTTCAAGGCATTCAAATTTATCCTTACTTGGACGACTGCCTGATTCTGGCTCAAGAAAAGGAACACCTTCTACAGCATCTGGAATATGTCATAGCAGTGCTAAGATGCCTAGGGTATTCTGTGAACGAAATAAAGTCCAGTCTAGTACCCTCTCAAGACATGTGCTTTCTGGGTGTGAGACTGAATACAGCAGCCCAGATGGCCTTTTAACCCCGGACAAACAAAAGAGTCTGTCACTTTACTTCCATCAACTATCTCATCAGTCCGTGCTGACTGCAAGGACAGTCCTTCAAGCATTAGGGTTCATGGCATCTTGTATTCTGGTGCTTCCCAATGCCAAACTGCATATGAGGAAGCTGCAATGGTATCTCAAAATGTATGGACACAGCACTGCCAAGATTTGGACACTGTCATTCAAATAATACCTTGCCTTCAAAAGGAATTCTTGTGGTGGGCTCAGGAATGTCACCTAAACAAGGGACTCTCTGTGACCCGCCAGAGGCGAGTCAGATTTTAACGACAGATGCCTCGGACACTGCTTGGGGAGCTCATCTAAATGGAAAGTGGATACAAGACAAGTGGCCTGCCAGACTACAGCATCTACATATCAACATGAAGGAGATGTTAGCAGTCCAGTTTGCATTGATGGCGTTCAAGGAGTTACTTCTTCCAGGGCAGGTGTTGATTCTGACAGACAACACAACTGTCATGTGGTACATCAACCAGCAAGGGGCAACACATTCTTATCCTCTATGCAGGCAAGCAATGATTTTATGGGAGACTGCGTTAAGCCTGCAACTGACTCTTCAGGCAAGGTTTCTGCCAGGAGCACAGAACTCCCTAGCAGATGTATTAAGCAGACAAATCATGGATCCCCACGAGTGGAAACTGGATCTTCATGTATTTCAGAAATTGACAGTGTCATGGGGAACTCCAGACATAGATCTGTTCGCTTCTCCACTAAACCACCAGCTGCCAAAGTATTGCACAAAGGGGTTTCATCACACAGCTTGGAAAGTGGATGCTCTGTCTTTCAGTTGGAAAAACCTTCATGTCTATGCCTTTCCACCTCTACCTCTTCTTCCAAAGGTATTACTAAAGGTCAGACAGGACAGGCCAAGGATGATTTTGATAGCTCCAGATTGGCCTCGCAACACTGGTACCCACTTCTAAGGAGTCTTGTAAAGAAGCCTCCATGGCCTTTACCTCTGATTCCTCATCTGTTATCTCAGAAGGACGGTCATCTGCTCAATGTCAAGCTTCAATCTCTTCATCTCACAGCTTGGCATATTCTGTGTTGAAGCATGGTAGGTCTCAGCTTCCTCAACAAGTTTTAAATGTGATTATGGAAGCTAGAAGGCCTAGTACTAGGAGAGTGTACGCAGAAAAATGGAAGAGATTTTTATTTTGGAGTACAGCAAAGAATTTGGAGATTTCAGAGCCTAATTTGAGTGTGGCTCTTCAATATCTTACTGAATTATTGGACAAAGGTTTGTCTTTCTCTTCCATAAAGATTCATGCTGCAGCAATTTCAGCTCACTATGATTGTGACCCACCTTTGTTTTCGCATCCTTTGTTCAAGCAGTTTCTTAGAGGGGCAAAGAATATAAGACCCCCACGTAGAGCTCCTACTCCTGCTTGGGATCTCAATTTTGTGTTGGAAAACTTACTCTACAACCTTTTGAGCCTGCAGCTACTGCTGAATTGAAATATTTATCATGGAAGACTGCTTTTCTGTTGGCTATTACTTCTGCAAGAAGGGTGTCTGAGTTGCAGGCCCTTATGGCAGTAGAGCCCTTTTGATTTTCCATAAGGACAGGGTATCATTACGTACTAATCCTTCCTTTATGCCTAAGGTGGTTTCTAGTGTGGCTTTAAACCAAACTATTCATTTGCCTACGTTTTTGCAGATCCTCAAAATAAAGGGGAAAAGATTTTGCACACTTTAGATGTACACAGGCAATTGCGTTATTATTTGAGCAGGACTAAAGATTTTAGGCAGTCTCAGCAGTTACTTGTTTCTTTTGCTTTCAGTTCACAGGGCAAGCCTGTGTCAAAACAAACTATTTCTAGGTGGATTGGCTTTTGCATTGCATTTTGTTATTCCCATCATGGCAAAGAGGTTCCAGCTGGGATTAGGCCTCATTCCACTAGGGCTACTGCCACTTCAACAGCATTTCTAAGGGGGGTGGCAACTAAGGATATTCTGGAAGCAGCTACTTGGAGTTCAGTGCATACTTTCTCTAGGCATTATCAACTGCCTATATACTCTAAGACTAGAGCTGGTTTTGCCACAGCTGTTTTACAAGGCATGTTGTCAGCTCCTGCTACTTTATAATTTGCCAGCCTCCCATACCTCTGCTTTGGGATTCTACCCAATTGTCAGGACTGCAGCAAGGGAAGGAAGAACATAGTACAGTTTTGTACCTAATATAAATCTAGCTTTTCGAGCATTCCCTTGCTCTATTCCAATTTACCCTCCCTCCTTCCCCTCTGTGTTTCAGGGTGGTTGTGTAGGTGAGTTCACATGCTTATATTTTTGTATATATTACTGTATATATTGTACATGTTTTTTGGTGCAGGTTGTTTTTGGGACTTGTCTTTTTGGGTCTTCTGACATCTGGGGCAAGAAAAGACTGAGGAAATGACGTCGGTCATGCGCATTAGTACCCTGACGTACTGACGTCAGTCTAAGGCGCCATGACCGACGTCAGCCTTATACTCTGGTATTCGGGCCGACTGGGACGCGGACTATACCCAATTGTCAGGACTGCAGCAAGGGAATCCTCGAACATCTACATTTATGGTAGGTACAAAACTGTACTTTTCTTTACATTATTTTGTTTTGAGTTGCAGAAGTTTTTGATATATACCTGAGATTTTCTTCTTTAGTGTAGTTTAGTTAATTCGGTCGTTGTTGCATATATATATATATCTGCCCTAGGGCATTTATAAGCCTAGCCAGAGTGTGTTTGGCTTTCGCCACCCATTTTAAATTAATTTTGCTATGCCCTTTTTTGAGGTTAGTATACTGTGCCTCTGTCT
>NC_056751.1:415703290-415720790 GCF_019279795.1 Protopterus annectens
GTAGTTCAATAAATTGTCATTAATCTTTCCTTGATTATACAATATGTTTAATGTTATAGATACTTGTTCACTAATTCTATTTACTTTATTAAGTCCAAGCCTACTATAATACTGCTCATTATTCAGCATGATGTTCTTCATCTCACATTGCTGCAGTCCTTACACTTGGGTAGTCCGCTGTCCTCGGTCGGCCCGAATATCAAAGTATAAGGCTGACGTCGGTCAAGGCGCATTTGACTGACATCAGGACGTCAGGGTACAAATGCGCATGACCGACGTCATATCCTCAGTCTTTTTTGCCGCATGGTCCGATGCAGAAGCAGCGTTGCAAGTGCCGGTTGGCGTTCTGAAATTGTTCGTCGGAGTTTCAGACCGAATCAAAGTTGGCTAAGTACCCCGTTGGGGAATATTTTGGTTTTTTCTTGCCTCAGTGGTTTACCGGATGTCAGAAAAAGTGAATAATTGTATTTCTTGTGGGAAACAGATACCGCATAGAGACTACCATACTTTGTGTATTCCTTGTTTAGGGCCTGAGCACGACGTTGTTGGGTGTCGCTCTTGTGCTAGATTCAATAAGCGCACTATTAAGAGAAGATTGGATTGTGCCAGGTTAGTCTTCGGGAAGCGGTGCAATTATAAAATGCCGTCGGATGCTCCGACGCCTGCTTCTTCGAAGAAGCGCAAGGACAAAGCTGTTAAACCTAGGCTAGAGGAACCGTCAGTACCAGATGCCGGTTCTTTAGAGGTGTCGGTGGAGCCGGTGGTTCCACCGGAGGTTTCTTTGGGATCCCAGGGAGAGACTTTGTTATTGCAGGATGTGGCCTCTCAGGAGGCAGGCCAGGCTGATGGGGCTTCTCAGGTTACTATACTCCCCTCCCTGCCTAGGGTGGTTAGGCCCTCTCCTTCTGTTTCCAAGGCTTCTCCCAGGGGCAGGCCAGGTTTAGCTTCAGTTGGTGTTACCCCTAGTTCTTCAGGAACTGTGCCCAAGAAGCATATGCTTAAAATGGCAGAAGATTTGATTACTTTGATTAGGGGTTCTATGCCCCCTCCTGATAAGAGACCTAGGGTGGAGCCTGAGCTAGGGAGTTTTGAGCAGGCTTCAGATGTTTCAGAGTCTTCGGCTGAAGACTTGCAGGAGTACTCTCCTTATTCTGATTCTGATGTGGATGATTCTACTCCTTCTGCTTCTCCTCCTGAGGATTTTTCTTTTTCAGAAACTCTTCATTCCATGAGGGAGCATTTTAAGTGGGAAGGTCAGGACTTCTCTGATTCCAGGAAAAGGCTTAGGGAATTTTTGTTTTTACCCCAGCATAGGCCTTTGGCTATACCTCCTGTTTTGGATGTAGTGGAAGATGTTTTTACAGAGGCTTCTCTTAATCCTGATTCTTTGCCTCCTGCTCCTGTTAAACCGGATAGGTATTACAGGGTGCCTGAAGCTCATAAGTATCTTTTTAAGAGTCCTAGGGCAGACCCAGAAACTGTTAGCCAGGGGCCTAAAGGTGTTAAGGCTTCTGTTGTAAAGAATCCGGTTCCTGCAGACAAAGAGGCCAGGGCCTTGGATAGATGGGGAAAGAAAGTTTATACTTCTTCCACTCTTGCTATGAGGGCTTTGAATTGCCAGTTTCACATGTTGAAATACCAAAACTATCTCCTTTCACAATTGAAGTCTAAGGTTGATGCTCTGGCAGAAGGTATTGATTGTAAAGAGTTGCAAGATTTAGTACATGTTTCTGAACAGGTGGGTAAGCATTCTTTGCAATGTGGTTTTGATGCTGTACAGGCCTCGTCTAGGGTGGCTGCCACTGGGTCAGTTCTTCGCAGGCACGCCTGGCTGAGGGATCAGAATTTGTCTGACCATGTTAAAACAAGGATTTTAGATGCTCCTTTACAATCTGACGTGTTGTTTGGTTCTCCTGTTGAGGCAGTTTTAAAGAAAATGGAAGACAAGGCTAAGTCTATGCAGACTGTTAAAGATTTTTTGCAGGTCCAGCCTCCTAAGTTTAGTAGAAATTGGCCTACTAAGGGATGGACGTATCCTTCTTATGATTCCCAGTCTAGGGGTAGATCTAGACGTGGTAGGGGCAGAGCTCAGGGCTCTTTCAGGCCTAGAACAGGGAGTTCTCCTGCACAGTCTTCGGGTGAGGGCAGGGGTCAGTCCTTTCGTAAACCGACCCAATGACCTACCTTTTCAGCTGCCAGAGCCTTCTCGTCTGGCAGCACCTTTGGGAGGAAGGTTGGCACTTTTCAAAGAAAATTGGAGTTTAATTACCCAAGACAGATGGGTATTGGATATCATACACCACGGTTACAGGTTTTATTTCCATACCTTGCCTCCTTTCAAAGGCATGCCAGACGTTCCTCCTCAACAAAGAATAGAGGCTCACAAACAAGTTTCTCTGTTACTCCAAATAGGGGCCATACAGCCGGTCCCTATGCCAGAAGTGGGCCTAGGATTTTATTCTCGCCTGTTCCTAGTACCAAAGAAGGGGAACACGTGGAGACCAATTTTGGATTTATCTATCCTCAACACTTATCTGGACATTCCCAAGTTCAAAATGTTGACGTTACAGCAGCTTTTACCTCTGCTGGGCAAAGATCATTGGATGGTAACTTTGGATCTCAAGGAGGCTTACCTTCATGTTCCTATCAGACTAAGTTGCAGGAAGTATCTGCGTTTTCGAGCTGGGACTTCTCACTATCAGTTCTCTGCATTGCCCTTTGGCTTATCTACTGCGCCCAGAGTGTTCACGAAAGTTCTGGCTCCAGTGATAGCTTTCTTCAGGCTAAAAGGAATACAGATCTATCCTTATTTGGACGACTGCCTGATTCTGGCTCAAGGAAGGGAAGAGCTTCTTCATCATTTGGAGTATGTGATAGCAGTGCTAAGATGCCTGGGGTATTCTGTGAACGAAATAAAGTCCAGTCTAGTACCCTCTCAGGACATGTGCTTTCTGGGTGTGAGACTGAATACAGCATCCCAGATGGCCTTTTTAACCCCGGACAAACAAGAGTCTTTCCCTTTACTTCCATCAACTATCTCATCAGTCCGGGCCGACTGCAAGGACAGTCCTTCAAGCCTTAGGGTTCATGGCATCTTGTATTCTGGTGCTTCCCAATGCCAAACTGCATATGAGGAAGCTGCAATGGTATCTCAAAAATGTATGGACACAGCACTGCCAGGTTCTGGACACTGTCATTCAAATAATACCTTGCATTCAAAAGGAATTTTTGTGGTGGGCTCAGGAATGTCACCTAAACAAGGGACTCTCTGTGACCCGGCCAGAGGCGAGTCAGATTTTAACGACAGATGCCTCAGACAAAGCTTGGGGAGCTCATCTAAATGGAAAGTGGATACAAGACAAGTGGCCTGCCAGACTACAACATCTACATATCAACCTGAAGGAGATGTTAGCAGTCCAGTTTGCATTAATAGCTTTCAAGGATTTACTTCTTCCAGGGCAGGTGTTGATTCTAACAGACAACACAACTGTCATGTGGTACATCAACAAGCAAGGGGAACGATTCTTATCCTCTATGCAGGCAAGCAATGATTTTGTGGGAGACTGCTCTCAGTTTACAGCTCAATCTTCAGGCAAGGTTTCTGCCAGGAGCACAGAACTCCTTAGCAGATGTGTTGAGCAGACAATTATGGATCCCCACGAGTGGAAATTGGATCCTCATGTATTTCAGAAATTGACAGTGTAATGGGGAACTCCAGACATAGATCTGTTCGCTTCTCCACTAAACCATCAGCTGCCAAAGTTTTGCACAAAAAGGTTTCATCCCACAGCTTGGAGAGTGGATGCTCTTTCTTTCAATTGGAGCAATCTTCATGTGTATGCCTTTCCACCTCTGCCTCTCCTCCCAAAGGTACTTCTAAAGGTCAGACAGGACAAGCCAAGGATGATTTTAATAGCTCCAGATTGGCCTCGACAGCACTGGTACCCATTACTGAGAAGTCTGGCACGGAAGCCTCCATGGCCTTTGCCTTCGATTCCACACCTGTTGTCACAGGAGGACAGCCATTTGCTCAATGTCAAGCTTCACTCTCTGCACCTAACAGCCTGGCATATTCTGTTTTGAACCATAGTGGGCCTCCACTTCCTCAGCAAGTTTTGAATGTTATTTTGGAAGCTAGAAGGCCTAGTACAAGGAAAGTGTACGCAGATAAATGGAAGAGATTTTTATTTTGGAGTGCAGCAAAAGATTTTGATGTTTCTGAGCCTAATTTGAGTGTGGCTCTTCAATATCTTACTGAGTTACTGGACAAAGGTTTGTCTTTCTCTTCTATTAAGGTTCATGCTGCAGCAATTTCGGCTCACTATGATTGTGACCCACCATTGTTTTCTCATCCTTTGTTCAAGCAATTTCTTAGAGGGGCAAAGAATTTAAGACCCCCACGAAGAGCTCCTACTCCTGCTTGGGATCTCAATTTTGTGTTGGAGAAACTCACTCTACAACCTTTTGAGCCTGCAGCTACTTCTGAGTTAAAATATTTATCATGGAAGACTGCTTTTTTGTTGGCCATTACCTCTGCAAGAAGGGTTTCTGAATTGCAGGCCCTTATGGCAGTTGAGCCTTTCTTGATTTTCCATAAGGATAGGGTATCTTTACGTACTAATCCTTCCTTTATGCCTAAGGTGGTTTCTAGTGTGGCTTTAAACCAAACTATTCATTTGCCTTCTTTTTATGCAAATCCCCAAAATAAAGGGGAAAAGATTTTGCACACTTTAGATGTACACAGGCAGTTGCGATATTATTTGGACAGAACTAAAGGGTTCAGGCAGTCTCAGCAGTTGTTTCTTTTGCTTTGAGTTCTCAGGGCAAGCCTGTGTCAAAACAAACTATTTCTAAGTGGATTGGGTTTTGCATTGCTTTCTGTTATTCCCATCATGGCAAGGAGATTCCAGCTGGGATTAGGCCTCATTCCACTAGAGCTACTGCCACTTCGACAGCTTTTTTGAGGGGGGTGGCAACCAAGGATATTTTGGAGGCAGCTACTTGGAGTTCAGTGCATACTTTCTCTAGGCATTATCACCTGCCACTTTACTCTAAATCCAGGGCTGGTTTTGCCACTGCTGTTTTGCAGGGCATTTTGGCAGCTCCTGCTTCCTTATAGTTTGGCCATCCTTCCTTACCTCTGCTTTGGGATTCTACCCAAGTGTAAGGACTGCAGCAATGTGAGATGAACATAGTACAGTTTTGTACCTACCATAAATGTAGATGTTCGAAGATCCACATTGCTGCAGTCCAATTTACCCTCCCTCCTTCCCCTCTGTAGTTAGAGGTGGTTGTGTGGGTTGAGTTGTAAATATTGTGTATATAGTGTATATTTTGTACATATAATTAGGGCAAGGGTGCTTGGTTGTTTGTTTTGCTGTCTTTTGGTTTTGACCTTTATTTTTAGGGTCTTCTGACATCTGGGGCAAGAAAAGACTGAGGATATGACGTCGGTCATGCGCATTTGTACCCTGACGTCCTGATGTGAGTCAAATGCGCCTTGACCGACGTCAGCCTTATACTTTGATATTCGGGCCGACCGAGGACAGCGGACTACCCAAGTGTAAGGACTGCAGCAATGTGGATCTTCGAACATCTACATTTATGGTAGGTACAAAACTGTACTTTACTCATACTCATAATATATCGTTCCATATCCATTATAACGATAGGGCCGCCTTTATCAGCGGGCCTTATCATTATATTCTGGTCATTAATCAATGCTCTCAGTGCCTCCTGCTCTTTAAATTTCAAATTTCCAGACCATCTTTTATCCCTATTCCTTTTTTCATTTTCATATAACTCCTGTTCTACCAATTTGGAGTATGCATCAATCAACGGATGCAGATTAGGGATATATGTACTAGGTTTTTTAAAAGGATATCTCTCACTTTCTTTCTTACTAAAGTCTAGTTTTAATTGTATATTTCGTATAAATAACTTTAAATAAACTATGGTCTCTGTTATATCACTTTTAGTAGATGGAATAAATGTAAGGCCTTTCTCCAAGACTATGCATTCATCCAAAGTGAGTTCCCTTTTAGAAATGTTCCATATCAGGGATCTTTGGTCCCTTGCCATAACTTTTTGAGTGTTGGTCCTGTATACTCTTGGTCGGCTGCTCTCTTTCTCTGCCATCCCCTGCTCATAGAGTGGTCCCTTCCCCTTCTCCACTGATCTACTATTGGGAAAGGGGCCTTATTAGAACTACCAGGCCCCAACTGAACTTGATTAATATTAGAAACCTTTTTTCTCACTGATACTTCATTTGTATCTTGTTCTATTGTTTCTGTTAAGACGTCTAGATCTTTTACTGACATCAATTCCTTGTCAGTAAGATTGTTGACTTTTAATTCAGGTGTTAATGAAAATGTTAATGATGAAATTTCTTTATTATGTACTATGGCTGTCATAGCCATTACTTTCCCATTTTTATTTATATTATTACCTATTCTACTGACTTCTATGCCATTTTTCACAATATTATCATTAACAATACTTCCTAAATGGGTGTTACTACTTTTATTGTCTGTCATATCTTCTATAACAGTTTTCACTTGGTTTGTTTTAACATTAACCTTCGGCCAAGTGAAGACCTGTCCTCTATTAAAATCTTGTATATCCCTTCTAATTTTATTTTGTTTCTGTTCTAATAACTTTTTTTCATATAGATAAACATTGTCCAGCAATTTTTCAAACATAGTATCAAGTGCTTTACAAGAATACAATTCATACAAATGCAGTTGTTGTTCTTTTACACGCTCTCTTAAAGCTATTTCTTGTGGCAGAAAATAGGCATTTAAAAGTTCCATATATCGTATACTCGTCTCTATTATCTGTTGCCACATATACAATAGATCAGGATAAAGAGTACCTGTGGTCGGCATTTTTAATGCACGCAACCCACGTGGAATAATTTTCCGTTCTATACAGACCTCAAAGTGCTGCCGTTGCAATTGAAGATGTTTTAACTTAATAAAATCAAGTTCCATTTGATTTAGAAGCGTCGATAAACCCTTATAGTCTATTTCAGCGGTGCCATCATCCGTCGATTGGGAAATGACATCATATGCTAACAGGGAATTCACTTCTCCTGCGACTGCATTCTCAAATCTGGTTCTACTGTTCCGGTTGTCTTCCGGTTTATGTGGCAGTTCAATAGATATTGCAGGTGATTCTGCCATCCTCACGATGTGGTAGCAAAAATAAAATATAAAAAATACCAAAAACAAAGTCACCACTTCGTGAGTGCCTCTCCCTGTAATAAACAAATGTATACACACACACACACACACACACACACACATATATATATATATATATATATATATATATATATACACACACACACATACACACACACATATATATATATATATATATATATATATATATATATATATATATAGATATACTCACTCACACACACACGTATATACATACACACACACATACATATATACATACACACACATACATACATATATATACACACACACACACACATATATATATATATATATATATATATATTTATATATATGTGTGTGTGTGTGATTATATATGGATGTGTGTGTGTGTGTGTGTGTGTGTATATACGTTTGTGTGTGTATTTATGTGTGTGTATTTATTTGTGTGTATGTATATATATATATATATATATATATGTGTGTGTGTGTATATGTATATATATATATATATATATATATATATGTGTGTGTGTGTGTGTGTGTGTGTGTGTGTGTGTGTGTGTGTGTGTGTGTGTGTGTGTATAGATGTTCATCGTGTTACCCTGCTGCAGTCATCACACTTGGGTTATCCTGTTGTCAGCCGGATTTCCAAAGTCTTGGTCCGACGTAGATTGCTCTCGCCTAATCCCTGACGTCAGAGCGCCAGGGGTACATATACTGCAACCGACGCCATTTTCTTCAGTCTTTCTTTCTGCGCGGTACCCGAAGCAGAAGCAGTTCGCAAGTGCCGGTCCGCCAACTCTTGAGATTTTCGAATTCATGTTTCAGACCGAAGTCTTCTATAAAGCTAAGTACCCCGTTGGGGAATCTTTTCTTGCCTCAGACCGATGTCAGAAAAAGTTAACAATTGTATTTCTTGTGGGAAGCAAATACCTCATAAGAATTTTCATTCTTATTGTATACTCTGCCTAGGCCCTGATCACGATGTCACTTCTTGTCATTTTTGTGCTAGATTTAATAAACGCACTTTTAAAAGAAGATTTGATTTCGCACACCACTTTTTTGGCAGAAAATTTAATTATAACATGCCGTCGGAGCTACTGACTACCGGCGTGTACAAAAAGCGCAGGGATAAGGATATGCAGCCCAGGCCTAAGCCCAATTCCGAGGCCTCGGTTGATCCGGTCTCCTGTTATCAGTGAGGCTCCGATGCAGCCTCTGACTACCGCAGTTGAGGAACCCGAGACCGCTATGGATATTTTGACGAAATGTACTAGGCCGACGCAGCCTTTTACTTCAGGCCCTACCGACGACTTACCTCCCAAGGACACCGGTACTTCTGAAACGCCTTGCGTTTTCAGACCGACGACTCTTACAGTCAAAACGTTTTCTAAACTGAAGACTCCTTCCAAATCGAAGAAAGCTTCACTTCAGTCTCCTGTTCAAGGCCCTATGCCTAAGAAACAGATGCTCAAGATGGCTTAAGATCTGATTTCTCTTATCAGGGGTTCCCAGCCTTCTCCTGAAAAAAGGCCTAGACAAGAGGAAGAATCTGCTTCCTCTGAAAACTGTCTATTTCTTCGGATTCCTCTGAAGACCAAGATTATACCTTCTCTCCTTATGAAGATTCTGATGCTGAGGACTCTATCCCCTCAGCTTCCCCTCCAAAAGATTACTGTTTTGGGGAAACTTTACACACTATGAGGGAACATTTTCACTGGGAAGGTCAGGATTACTCTGATTCCAAGAAAAGGCTCAGAGAGTTTCTTTTACTCCCCCAACACAGACCTCTAGCCATCCCTCCTGTTTTGGACATTGTGGATGATGTTTACTTAGAATCCATTTTCAACCCTGACTCTCTGCCTCCTGCCCCGGCCAAGCCTGACAGATACTACAGAGTACCTGATTCCCATAAATTCCTTTACAAAAGCCCAGTAGCTGACCCAGAGACCATCTCCCAGGGTCCCAAGGGGGCTAAGGCTTCCATGGCTAAAAATCCAGTACCTTCTGAAAGGGATTCAAGAGCACTAGACAGATGGGGGAAAAAGGTTTACACCTCAGCCACTTTAGCTATGAGAGCTCTAAACTGTCAATTTCATATACTTAAGTATCAGCAATTTCTGATCTCTCAGTTGAAACAAAAGATAACAGCCCTTCCTCAACAATCTGAATTGAAAGAAGTACAAGATTTGTTGCACACCACCGAGCAGGTGGGCAAACATACCTTACAATGGGGGTTTGATTCTTTGGAGGCCTCCTGCAGAGCAGCGGTCACTGGTTACGTTATACGTAGGCATGCCTGGTTAAAGGAACAAAGTCTGCCTGAACATGTTAAAGCAAAACTACTAGATGCTCCCTTGCAGCAGGATGTTCTTTTTGGTGTTAAAGCAGAAGAAGTTTTAAAGAAAATGGAAGATAAGGCAAAATCAATGCAGACAGTCAAAGATTTCCTACAGGTACAACCCACTTGCTTCAGCCGAAACTGGCCAACCAAAAATTGGTCCTTTCCAGCCACTGACAGGCCTCAGAGGGGTAAATACAGGCACCCAAGGGGCAGAGGACAACCACACGCTCAGTATAAACCTCGCCAATGGACCACTCCAACCCAGAAGGGAGGAGAAGACAGGTCTCAAGCCACCAGAAGGCAAACTCAATGACTTGCACCTCAACTGGCCAAATAAAGCTCTCTTGTCAACCCCCCTAGGGGGAAAACTAGCATTATTTGTGGACAACTGGCACATGGTCACAAAGGACAAATGGGTCCTAGACATAATTTTACGAGGATACAGATTCCACTTTCACGCCTTGCCAATAAAAAGAGGAATGCCAAACCTGCCACAAAATCAAAGGGCAGAGTCTCAAAAACAAATTACAGCTCTCATGGCCATGAGAGCCATTCAAAGGGTGCCAACTCAAGAGCAAGGCCAAGGATTTTACTCAAGACTATTCCTAGTACCCAGGAAAGAAAACGCTTGGAGACCAATTCTGGACCTTTCAATTCTAAACACTTACTTACAAGTTCCCAAATTCAAGATGCTAACATTACAGCAGCTACTTCCCATGTTGGGCAAGGAAGCATGGCTGGTAACGTTGGACCTCAAGGAGGCATACCTGCATGTCCCTATCAGACAAAGTTGCAGAAGATACCTCCGTTTCATTGCAGGCTCAACCCATTATCAATTCTCTGCATTGCCGTTTGGCTTATCTACTGCACCCAGAGTATTCACAAAATGCCTGTCACCAGTAATTGCATACTGCAGACAGAGGAATTCAAATATATCCATACCTGGACGACTGCCTCATCCAAGCAGAAAGAAAAGACATTCTCATACAACATCTGACTTTTGTAAAGCATCTACTAAATTGTCTGGGGTACAAAGTAAACGAAAAGAAGTCAAAACTAGTACCCTCACAAAAAATGACATTCCTGGGTGCCAGCTTGGACACAACGGCCCAGAAGGCTTATCTTACACCAGACAAGTAATTACAACTGATTCAATATTTCAGGACAATGGCAACAAAGACCCAATTAACTGCAAGAAAAATTCTGCAGGCTTTGGGCTTCGTGGCATCTTGCATTCTGATAATACCATTTGCAAAACTGCATATGAGGAAATTACAATGGTACCTAAAAAGCGTATGGTCTCAACACAGCCACAGCTTGGACACAGTGATATCTCTCATTCCCTGCCTTCAATAGGAATTTCTATGGTGGGCACAGGCATGTCACCTCAACAAGGGTCAGCCTTTCACCTTGCCCCCACCCAGGCAAACTATCACAACAGATGCTTCAGACTATGCCTGGGGGGCTCACATGGCAGGGCAATGCATTCAAGGCCTATGGACTGCAGAACAAAGAAAACTGCACATAAACCAAAAAGAGGTCCTAGCTGTACAGAAACCTCAGACAGCCTTCAAGGATCTACTACAACCTGGACAACTGGCAATAAAGACGGACAACACCACAGTAATGTGGTACATAAACAAACAAGGGGGCACACATTCCTACCCTCTTTGCAGGCAAGCAATAATCTAATGGAACACAGCTGTGACCTACCAAGTCCAGTTACAAGCTCACTTCCTGCCAGGACAGAAAAACACATTGGCAGACGACCTAAGCAGAAACGTCAAAGATCCCCAAGAGTGGAAGCTAGACCCAAAAATATTTGCAATGATAACTCAAAGATGGGGCCTACCAAATATAGACCTGTTTGCCAGTCCTCAAAACTACCAGCTGACAAAATTTTGTACAAGGACATTCCACCAACAAGCTTGGAAAGTGGATGCTCTCTCCTTCAGTTGGAAAAACCTGACAGCATATGCCTTTCCTCCATTTCCTCTTCTCACAAAGGTTCTTTTGAAGGTCAAAAAGGAGAAACCTCGAATGATTCTCATAGCCCCAGACTGGCCACGCCAGCACTGGTACCCGCTATTGAAGAATATGACTCACAGTCCACCATGGATATTGCCTCAAATACCTCATTTGCTCACACAGCAAGACAAGCAGATTCTACACAGCCAGCTCAAAACCTTAAACCTGGCTGCATGGCAAATCAATTAAGCAGCCAACCAGCCCCTCTATTCTGGAAGCCAGGAGGCAAAGCACCAGGAAGGCTTACTCAGACAAATGGAAAAGGTTTTCTGCTTGGGATCAAGCTAAAGGCCTAGATATACAACTCAGCCTCATATGCCTCACATTCTGCAGTATTTAGCTGAGATGTTGCATAAAGGACTTTCCTTCTCCTCAATTAAAATCCATGCTTCAGCTATTTCAGCTCACTACGACACAAATCCACCTTTATTTTCAAATCCACTCCTAAGACAGTTCCTCAGAGGGGCAAAAAACATTAGACCACCTAGAAGAGCTCCTACACCTACATGGGACCTCAACTTTGTTCTGGAAAAACTAACAATGTGATAGTGTTCAATCTCGCCGTTTGTTCTTACACATGGGTTCGGAGCCGATCCTCGGCTCCGTGTCGGCCGCTTGCAAGCTCTGCATCGAGAAGAAGCTAGAGACAACCTAATACCCACAATCCCCCTCTGCCTTTACCTCAGATCTAGTTTGCCGCTGCTGCGTTCGCATCACTGGGATCTAGCTCGAGCAACTTCAGATAAGAAATAACTTTATTATTGTTAATTTTGAGAAAAAATTATTCTAAAAGTACTTTTTGGTGACATAGTGTATGTGTGTGTGGTAAGGTAGAAATACTCGGTACCATTAAGTTTAATTAAACTTGTTAGAGTTTTTCGGGGCCTTCCACCCCTTACTTGAATTTGACAACCGGACTGACTTATATATCGGATTCGACTTTTTTTACTGGATTTGTCTCTCTACTGGACTTGACCTTTTTTTCTCTTACCTGTTTCTTCTTTAAGATGTCTGAGAAAATTAAATCCGGTTTTAAACGTTGCCAGTGTGGCCAAAAAATTTCAGTTACTGACAACCATAGTTCCTGTGTCTACTGCCTTGGCCCTCTCCACTTACAAGAGGACTGTTCAATTTGTCACTCTTTTAGTGGGAGGGTCATGACAGATAGGTGCAGGAAACTCATGGACAGGGGATTATTAAAACCTTCCTTTCAGGAGGCTCTGGATGCTTCAGACCAGGCATCCAAATCCTCGAAGGAATCGAAGACGTCGGAGCCCAAGTCATCGGCTCCGAGCTCTTCGAGTAAAGTTAGATCACCGGTTCCACAGACTTCGGGGCCGAGTGTTCAACTGTTGTCAGTTCGAGCCTCGAGTCTTGGAACCGGTGATGGAGCTCCTCCTCGACTGTATTGAGGTCGGCTCCGTCTTTGGTTCCTTCGACCCGTTCTTCTTCTAAGCTCTCCGATATCGATGTGGATCGTGTGGTGCAGAAGTTATTGGAGCATTCGGCCCTATCCAAACTTATTTCGGTTTCCACCCAGTTGGTGTCGAAACTTGAAGGCCTCCCATTGTCTCCATCCATTCCTCCTCCGAGACCTGTCCAGTCTTTGGAGCCGGAAGAGGTTGATCTTCTGATTGTGGAGCCCTCGGGTCCAGAACCTTCCTTTTCTCGGTCTGTTCCTCTCACCTCGACTCCGTTGGATCCGGTACCGGAGTCTCGGAGCCGACGATCTGTCCTTGGTTCCGGGGCCGAGAGTCGAACCGACGTTTCGGTTCCGACTCTCCCCCTCGGGGCCTCGGCGCGTATCGATTCGGCTCCGTCCTCGGGGTCGATGCCTTCGGTGCCTGTCTTGGGGATTCTTCCCATTTCTTCGGAACTGGGAGGTTCTTCGACTTGGGACCCGGGGGCCTTCGATCTCATGAGGAAGGTGTTGTCTACCCAGACAACCACATCAGTAGAAGCAACCTCTCCTCCCCATAAAGGGCCGTTATCTTCCTCTGCACCCACGGCTACATCCAAGCGTCGAGCACCGGTGTCTCAGCCACCCCTGGAGGGTGCCCCCTCTTCCTCGGAGGCTTCTTCGGATGCTCCCCACGAAGAAGTCCCTAGGAAAAGATTGTGTAAGAGGAGACACTTAGATTCTCCACAAGAATCTTTGACATCCGATACTGACTTGGATGAGTCAGAAGGGTCCCCTAAGTCACCTTCAGAAGATGTCTCTTTTCTGACATATTGGAGATCCTGAAACAGAGAGGTGACTGGCAGTCCCTTCCCCCTTCTGAGGATGAGTCGGTCTTGCTGAAGGCATTTGGTGCTCGCCCTTCCTCCTCCTGGGTCACTCCGCCTTGATGAATTAATGGAACTTATTGCTCGAAGGCGGAGGCTCCTGACACAGTGGAACCAGTCCCTAGGAAGCCTAATAAGTATATCACTGCACCCCAGGACAAGACTTACTTGACAAAAGGAGTTCCAGTGGGCGCTATGGTGGTGGCAGCGGCCACGAAAAAGGAGATGTCGGAATCTTCCTCATCTGTCCATCCCCCTAATAAAGATTCTAGGACTATGGACAGGTATGGGAAGCGCATTTTAGTTCAGCGGCTTTTCCATGCGATCCCTGAACTATTTGACCCACTTTACACGACTACAGAGGGATCTAGTCAAAGAGTTGGGAGATACCCTCCAGGGTACTACAGATGCTGCTGTCTCAGAGAAAGTGACAGCGCAACTTAATACCCTTACATCCATTGTGAACTCGTCCATGAGGCTGATCTCTTACGCAGCCGAAGGTTCGAGTAGGGCAGCAGCTTCAGCGATTGCTCTTCGCAGACAATCCTGGATGCGCTTATGTTCATTTGCGGAAGCCTTCAAGTCTTCCTTTACTAACGCCCCGTTTGACGGTGCCACTCTTTTTGGCCCCAAAGTAAAGGAGACCCTTACCCGGTGTGAGCAGGAGGGAAAGACTCTGTCTGCTGTCTGAGTCCGTTTTTCCACCCCAACCAGACCGTACCCCAAAGGGCAACGTGGTGGAAAAATGTTGTTTCGAAAACCCCAAGGATCTTTCCCAGGCACACAGGGTGATGCCCCTTCTAGAGGCAGAGGAGGGGGCAGAGGGGGTCCGCAGAATCAAAGTGACAGGGATACACTCCCTGGTAAACCTTTCCAGCACTCCTGAGAGGAGGCCCGACTGTCCTGCTCTGGAGGCAGTCGGGGGTCGCTTAGCTTTATACCCTCAGGCCTGGCAAAACATAACTACAGACAAGTGGGTAAAAAGCGTGGTTACCAGAGGTTACAATATACCATTTCTATCCTATCCCATTCCAAAGAAAAGACTCCCAGATGTACCGCCCCATCTGAGAGAGCCAGCAGCTATAGAAATTTCAAAGCTGCTAGAAAAAAGAGTCATCCAACCAGTCCCAGCGGACCAAAGAGGATTCGGAACTTACTCAAGGTTCTTTTTAGTTCCAAAGAAAACAGGGGACTGGAGGCCCATTCTGGACCTAAGCGACCTCAATACCTTCGTCAAGAAAGAAAAGTTCCGAATGGTCATGCTTCAATCGATCCTTCCATTCTTACAGAAGGACGACTGGATGTGCTCAATAGATCTGAAGGATGCATACTACCACATCAAAATGGCCAGGGCATCCAGAGATCATTTGCGCTTCGGCTGGGTGCCAGTCACTTTCAGTTTCGAGCCCTGCCCTTTGGTCTGACCTCAGCCCCAGGGTCTTCACCAAATGCATGGCAGTGGTAGCGTCTCACTTGAGACGCCTAGGATTCCAGGTGTTTCCGTATCTGGACGACTGGCTCCTTTCTGCCACCACCCAGCGTCAACTAGTACAGGCCAGAGACTACACTCTTCAACTGTGTATTCACCTAGGAATTTCCGTAAACTTGAAAATCCTTACTACAGCCATCACAGCGTATCTTATTCATAGGAGCGGAATTAGATACACATCAGTTAATTCTAAGACTTCCTCCAGAAAGGATACTTTCACTTCAGACTCACATACGTCTTCTTCTCTTGTCCAGGAAATCCCCAGCAAAACTGGTACTGAAGGTTTTGGGACTCATGTCAGCTTCTCTTATTGCAATACCCTTGGGAAGACTGCACATGAGAGTCCTACAATGGCTACTGTTTGCACAATGGTCGTTCCAACAACTACCTCTAACGCACAAGATTCTTATAACGAACACATGCAAAACACACCTAAACTGGTGGCTTCAGACTTGCAACCTTACCAAGGGGAGACCATTTGTGCTACCCACGCCTACAGTTACGGTGACCACGGACGCTTCCCTGATAGGGTGGGGGGGCATCTTTCAGGGACAGACAGTCCAAGGCGAATGGACCAATGTAGAGTACAATCTGCACATCAGTGTTCTAGAGTTGAGGGCAGTGTTTCTAGCGTTGCAACACTTTGCTCCCCTTCTTCCTCTGGGAACTATTGCAGTTCAGACGGACAACATGTCGGTAGTCTGGTACATAAACAAGCAAGGGGGAACCAAGTCCTATCAGCTATGCAGAGAGGCCATGAGAATCTGGCAATGGGCGGAGTCCACAGGTCGCTTTCTGATAGCAACGCACATCCCGGGGTCATCCAACGTCATAGCCGACAGGCTGAGCAGAGCAATACTGTTACCGCACGAGTGGTCCCTAAAACAGTTGCGAAAAAGATTTTTCGCACGTGGGGCCAGCCTTCCTGCGATCTGTTTGCGTCTCCAATGAACGCCAAATGCAGGAGCTACTTTGCCCTATTACCCCCTCCAGGGGAAGTCCCCAGGGACGCACTGATTCACGATTGGCCCCCGGGTCTCCTGTACGCATTTCCTCCCTTCCCCCTGATCTCAAAGTTTCTCCAGAAAGCCAACAACCTACACAGGACAATAATCCTCATTGCCCCATTCTGGTCTCATCAATTTGGTTCCCTTCCTCATGACACACTGCATTAGAGGACCCTGGATCCTCGCCCCAGAGCCAGATCTATTGACTCACTCGTCAGGGCTCCCCACCCTCGCTCTTGTTCCTCCATCTAGCAGCTTGGCTGCTCCAATTCTAACTTAGCCAGGTCTGATCTTCTTTCGCCTGCAGTTCAGAATATATTAGTGGCTTCTCATAAAGCTTCCACTACTAAAACATATACTAGTAAATGGAAGCGCTTTGTATTCTGGGCGAATACACAGCAAGTGGACCCTGTTATAGCTCCTTTGAATAAAATATTAGAGTTTTTAACAGACTTGTTCCATCGGGGTGCTTCTCCTGCCACATTAAGAGTTCAATTGGCTGCCATTTCTAATTTCCATGTGGAAGAATGTGGGGCTCCTGTTGTGGCTCACAGACTTTGTAAAGCCTTTTTAAAAGGGGTTTTTCATATTAGACCACCAATTAGATCTCCTACGTCCCCTTGGAGTCTAAACTTATTATTATCTAAGTTGATGCTGCCCCCCTTTGAACCAGCCTCCTCTTGCCCATTGAAATTTTTGTCGTGGAAGACTCTCTTTTTGGTAGCCATTACATCCGCTAGGCGAGTATCTGAACTTCAAGCTCTCTCCATTAAACACCCTTATTTGATTTTTCACTCTGACAGAGTTTCTCTTCGCACTAATTCATCCTTCCTTCCTAAAGTTTGTTCTATTAACAATATTAATCAGTACATTGAATTACCCACTTTCTTCAAGAATCACTCCAATAAAATGGAGTATATGTTGCACAAATTAGATGTCCACAGACAACTAAGGTTTTACTTGGATAGAACAAAAGATCACAGGAAATCTGATCAACTTTTTGTAGCCTTTGCTGATAACAGAAAAGGAGTAGGTTACTAAAGAACTCTTTCTAAGTGGTTAACTGATTGTATCATCTATGTCTATGATTCTTCAGATCAAACTCTTTTGCACAAACCCAAAGGACATTCCACAAGGTCAGTGTCTACATCCCTGG
>NC_056751.1:415723290-415928290 GCF_019279795.1 Protopterus annectens
AGAATCGAACGTGCAACTTTTAACTGTGCGGCAACAACGCTACCTCAGCACCACCACTGCAGTATCAATTAACTAAATGTACAAAATGCTAGAAGTGTTTATATAGGTTAAGTGTGCTCCCTTAGACCCCCAGCAAACTAAATGTACGAATTCCAACTTTGCATGAAATAGTGGGACTACTTGGCTTGAAAATCTCAAGTAATTCCACCCTATATCTTCGTGATAGTGTAACCTCAGAGTTAATTTGTGTGTGTGTGAAGGGTGTGGGGGTGACAGCAGGTGGGGTGAGTTTGATCCCACTGCAAAAAAATTTAGTACTGTTTAATATTTAGCATTTTTTTTTGTTTAATTCTGTGTGTGTATTTAACATTTTTCTGTCTTCCTTGGGACATTATTCAACCAGCTCAACCCCCAAGTGCTCCATGTCCACCTCCTTCCCCACCTCTGGTTTTACTCCATTTTTTTGCTTTAGCACGTCATGGATTCTAAGGGTGTCCTGGGGGCTTTACTGTTTCCCCATTCATACATGTGTTTTTTTATATACATTACCCATTCCCTGTCCCACATTCTTTGGTTGTTTATATCTGTGGGCAACTCCCCTCTTTGGACTACTCTCTAACAGAGAGTCATTGAATGCCTTCCAGTCCTGGATGGACTTTCCCATCCACCCCTGCTGCTGCTGCTTCAGTTGCCTGAGCCACTAATTGAACTTGGGTAGACTGGAACGTAGTGAGGGCTTTATCCCCCTGCAACACCACAGTGGCTTTGTGCATGTGTGTTTTTTAATAAAATGAAATTTACTCTGTGTATATTCATGTGTTAATTTACATCTTCAGTCACAGTAAGGTGTCTAGTTAAACTGATGTATTTATAGCAGTTCTGTTTTCTGTTTCAGTGAAGTTTACCTTTCTGATGCATGTTCATTTTTTTGTTAAGAACAGATCTGTTTAAGCATAGATTTTCAGCCTCTGAAAACTCTTTTTTGCAGATTATTCGAAGCTGATAGTCTCAAGAATGTCATATACTGTACTGCATTATTTCCCTTGTTGGCTCTTTAGTCCTTTTTTCATATAATATCTTGAGTTGAGTCAGACAATCATTTGCAGTTGCTTGAGTACATTTTCACCCTTCAAAACTAATGATATGTTGTCCTGTCTCGCCTTCATTCTTAAAATGATGGGTTCGGAGCCGATCCTCTGCTCCGACCAGGGCTGGTGTTAGCATTTTGGGGGCCCAGCAAATGTCAAGCTGGGGGCCCCCTGGGCACTTATATTCTAAGTATCACCCTGCCACCACTACCTCTACTGAAAAACCTTTTAGTTATTGCTGTAAACTTTAGGACTATTATGCACAAACTGACCTGTAGCTTCAGTGCTTTTACATTACAACAGGAGTATGCATCACACTATGGTGGCCCTCACAGAAGGACATCCACAGTTACTTGTGGGTTCCTATCACATTATCGAATTATGACAATGTCGAACGGCTAAAATGTCGCAAGTGCCATTTATCAAAACTGTTCTTTTGGGATCGCGGTACAGTGAGGATCAGAAAATTTGCCCTTTCCTCATTGTTGTGCGATCTCGGAATTGGTATATATAATTAGCGGGGGGTGTGGGGGGCAAAGCCCCCAGTTTTGATGATGGCACTTTAGACATTTTAGCCTTTCGACATTGTCAATATTTGACAATGTGATATAGACCCATTACTGTCATTTAGTTGCAACAATCATACACTACAATAACTTTATGTATGGTGTTGAGCTTAGGTGAAATGGCGCCCTAGGCACACTACCTATTGTTTCACCCGACCAACACACACACACACACACACACACACACACACATACACACATACACACACACTCTCTCCAGTGCTCTCATTTATTTCACCCATCCTGGCGTCCCCATACCATGCACATTACTATTTCCTTCCCTTTCTAAGATTTTGCCTTAACTCTTTAGATTTTTCAAAAAGCCATGGCTTCCTATGTGCTATGAAGTGTATTTTATTTTATTATTATTTTTACTCAACCTTTTCATCCAGTGATGGTTTGAACAGAAATTATGATTAAGGAAAAAAATTCACTGTAGCTGTACAACTTTATTTTTCCTTGCATTCTTTCAGCACACCTTTCCTGACAAAAACAGTACAGTAAACTCAATTAGGCCAGGGTCAGAAGCTAATAGGGTTATATATGCTCTGTGATGTGTTTTGAAGCATTTTCCCAACTTTTTTATTCCATTGGTTGGAGTAAAACAATCATGAGTATGAAGAGATGGTCTTATTTTTTTTTCTTTCAAGGAAGACATAAGTTGTGCCCAAGACCTAATGTTCAAAGCTGACATAATAGCTCACAATGAGCAAGCTGCTGTGAGGCTGCACAGATCCTCTCTGGAAATAATGGCTGCCTCCTTACCCCCCCCCCCCCCCCAAAAAAAAAAAAAAAAAAAAAGACAAGTCACTGCCTGTGCATCCCTCTGGTGTTAGATTAGGATGAAATCAGCGGTTCATATAGCCAAAGTCATGTATTGCAAGTTACCGCTGTCATATATATAAATAGCATGTGTCCTCACCCTTCACCCCTAAACCCCAAAGGCAGCCACCTGTATACATGTCTTATGTGCAAGTGTGAGGAAAGTGAAAAAATTATTGCAGTAATGTATTTTGCTTTGTTGCTCACAGATAGTACATTGCCCCTACACAAGTTGTAGTAAACTTCTTTGCATACCTCTGAGTTTGTGAGAAATGTAAACGAAACAATGATCTTACTATCCTCAGCACAAACTATAATGACCTCCTGTGCACAACTGCAAGTTCTGACTCTTTCAATTAAAGTAGTAATGACCACACAATCCCCAGCCCCCATAAAACCTACAGCAACCCTTCTATACATGAGCAGGGCTGGTTTTAGAATAGGTGAGGATGAGAGTAGAAGTCACCACTGAGTCTGTATCAGAATTCATTTATGACCCACCAGACTCCTAGAAGAACTGTCTGAATGTTCTGTGATATATTTTATGCCTTACTTTTGAATTATAATCACTTGCCAACTGCATTTTTACTGATACTGTGTCCTGACACAGATAAAAATCTGTGATATTTTCACTGACACACGCGCACACACACACGTCATAATACTAGTTCTATACTTATTTTGGCAAAGAGCAATGCATTGTGCAACACTGGTGCTGTCACAATTGATCAGTTACTGTTGTTTAGCAGTCGTCAAGTAGCAGCAGGGGTTAAGTCACTTTTATTTACCTCATTGAGGACTAATGAACTGTCAGTGTCATTGATTTCACAGGCCATCCATGATTTTACCTCATAATATTTTTCTGTCCGTTGTAAAAAGTTTGATTTGCTGGTAGATCATTCAGGATTACAGACGGTCAATAATCCAGAGATCAGAGTTTCATTTTTTTTACTGTCCAAAAGATGCCTGTGTTATTCTATTAACTGTGTAAGTGAATTAGAGTAATATTTAAAACATGTTCCTGATTTTGAGTCACTATTATTTCTGGCTTTGCTCAGAATTCTTGACCAAAGAATTTAAGCTATAGTATCTGGTGTTCTGTCAGTATTTATAAAACTTCCCAAACCATCCCTGAAGACTGGAATCAACAGTTCTTTTTAAAATTCAAGGTATGCACTGAGGTCAGTCAGTCTGTGCTACTGATCTGTCTAGTTACCTTCCTTATGTGTATTATCAGCTTTATCCTAACAGGGTCAAATCACAGCCCTGTTCAGGTTAAAGAGCGTAATCAGAAAATTAATAAGTTTTTTCTCCTCATTTTTCTCCAGTCAGCAGCAGCTTTTGTGAGGCCCCTATACAGTCATGGATGATTAAGTCCCCCCGCAGCCATGGGTGTTGCAGGTACCCAAACCTGGCTCTGTTAGTTTTAGTGGAGAGAATGTCCATCAGTAGGATTTAACTAAGCAAGGAGCACAATGTCAGGGGTAAAATATTAATGGAATTGTGAAGCCTGTTAATTGACAAAACACTGTTACTATAACCAGAGATATTGTTGAGTTTTAAAGCAGATATAAATAAGAGATGTTCTTCATGTTTCACTGTTGCAGTCATTACATTTGGGTTATCTGCCTGCAGGTAGCCCTCAGGTGGCCTGAATATCAATGTCTTGAGTCTTGCGTCGGATGCTGTCTCTTCTTCCATGACGTCAGGTCGTCTGGTATAAAGCATGCAGCCGATGCCATTACACCAGTCTTTCTTGCCACGCGGTGCCCGGAGCAGAAGCAGTTCATAAGTGCCGGTCGGCTGACTCCTAAAATTTTCATTTTCAAGTTTCAGAACCGAAGTCTTCAAAAAATCCAAGTACCCCATTGGGATCCTTTTTCTTGCTCTAACCCGATGTCAGTAAAAGCTAACAATTGTATTACCTGTGGAAAGCAAATACCTCATAAAGATTTTCATTCGTATTGCATTCCTTGCCTAGGCCCAGACAACGAAGTCCCTCGCTGTCGGTTTTATGCCTTATTCAATCCTCGAACTATTCGTCGTTGGTTCATTTTTGCATCAAACTATTTCATTTCTCTGTTTAATTAGCCAGAAATGGCTTCGGTAAGTCATCTGACTACCGACATTCCAAAAAAATGTAAAGATAAGCACAGAGACAGACCACATAGATCCAAAGCTGTCGACGACGCTTCCGTTAAGCTAGTCGCCAGTTTGCCGGTACTCAGTGATGCGCTTTCGCTGCCCCTGATACCCGCTACTTCAGATTCGCAGGCCTCTGCTGAGACCCATTTGGAGTCCGGTATGTCGTGAGATGCTTCTTCGACTATGGAACCTGCGGATGTCTCTACCTTGGATGGGTCCGGAGCCGCTGTGCAGGCACCGGCCTCTGAGGGTGCATTCAGGCCTACTGACTTGCATTTCAGACCAAAGCCAGAAAACCGATGTCCAAACCGCATGGTCAGGCCCATATGCCTAAAAAAACAAATGATAATAATGGCTGAAGACCTTATTAATTTAATTAGTGGAAGCCAGCCTTCACCCTTTAAGAGACCTAGAACTGATTTTCCTTCTGATTCTTCTGATCAGGATTCTGAAATTTCTGTTTCTTCTGATTACCAGGATTTGCCCTTCTCTACCAATGGGGATTCTGATGCAGAGGACTCCATACCCTCTGCTTCCCTTCCAGAAGATTTTTCTTTTGGTAAACCTTACACACTCTTAGAGAGCATTTCCGCCAGGATTACTCTGACTCCAAAAAGAGGCTTAGGGAATTCTTACTCCTACCTTTGCCTTTAGCTATCCCTCCTGTTCTGGATATTGTAGATGATGCCTTCTTGGAATCTAGCCTGGCCCCAGACTCTTTACCTCCGGCTCCCCAGAAACCTGACTGGTATTACAGAGTACCTGACTCTCACACGTTCCTCTTCAAGAATCCTACTGCGGAACCCAGAGACCGTTTCACAGGGACCTAAAGGTATTAAGGCTACTACTGCCAAAATCCCTACCTTCTCTGATAGAGATTTCCTTGGACAGATGGGGTAAGAAGGTATACACATCTGCTACTTCGGCCATTAGGGCCTTACACTGCCAGTTTCATATATTAAAGTATCAGCAGCATATTATTGGACTACTTAAACAGAAAATGATGATGGTTCCTGACTGTGCTAAAATAAAAGAATTACAGGATTTAATGCATTCTGCTGTTTGATAAACATACTTTGCAATGTGGTTTTGACTCTTTAGAAGCATCTTGCAGGGCTGCTGTCACTGGGTCTGTTCTTAGAAGGCATGCTTGGCTTAAGGAGCAAAATTTGCCAGATAATGTTAAAACTAAATTACTGGATGCTCCCTTAAACCAAGACTGCCTGTTTGGTAACAAAGCAGGAGAAGTACTTAAAAAGATGGAGGAAAAAGCTAAATGTATGCAAACTGTTAAAGATTTCCTGCAAGTACAGCCTCCCAGATTTAGTAGGCATTGGCCTTCTAAGAACTGGTTCTTTCCTGTCTCTTCCAGGCCTTCTGAGTCCAAACCCAGGAACAGCATACCACCTAGGCTACAGTCTCAAGGTACTCACAGGCCTAAGCAGTAGGGGGGGCTCCCACTTCCAAAGCTTGAAGTAGTAAGTCATCCCCCATGGAAAACTGTCACAACAACTTATCCTTAAACCTTCCAAGCCCTGCTTAACTGACTGCTCCCTAAGGGGGAAAGACTGCCCTGCATGCAAAAAACTGGGAACTCATTACCCAGGACAAATGGGTTTTAAATATAGTTTCCCAAGGATACAGATCCCACTTCCACACCTTACCAACCCAAACGATTGGCCAGACCTACCCCCAAATCAGTGGACAAGAGGCTCAACAGCAGGTTCTCTCTCTTCTAAGTATCAGGGCTATTCACCCTGTCCCAGCAGAAGAAAGGGGACAAGGTTTTTATTCAAGACTTTTCCTGGTACCCAGAAAAGACAGCTCCTGGTGTCCTATCCTGGACCTCTCTATTCTAAACACCTTTTTGGTAATCCTAAAATTCAAAATGCAAACTCTTCATCAGCTGCTTCTATGCTAGGCAAAGGTGTCTGGTTGGCAACCTTGGACTTAAAGGAAGCTTACCTGCACATTCCAATAAGGGAATCTTGCAGAAAATACCTACGCTTCAGAGCAGGCTACATGCACTATCAGTTCTCTGCCCTTCCCTTTGGCTTATCTACTGCGCCCAGGGTATTCACAAAGTGCCTAGCTCCAGTCATTGCATTTTGCGGCAAAGAAATATTCAAATATATCCATACCTGGACGATTGTCTAATTCAGGCAGAAAGCCAGGATATGCTACTAAATAATCTGGCATTTGTAAAGAAACTGCTAACCTCACTGGGGCACACCATAAATGAAAAGAAATCTCATCTAGTACCCTACCAACAAATTGTATTCCTGGGAGCAAGCTTGAACACAACTTCCCAGATGGCTTAGCTCACGCCAGAGAAACAAGTTTATTTGACAGCCTACTTCAAACTACTGGCCACAAAGACCGAGCTATCTGCAAGGAAAATCCTGCAAGTCGTGGGGATCATGGCCTCTTGCATCCTACTAATTCCATATGCAAGACTGCATATGAGGAAACGACAATGGTGTCTAAAAAGCTTATGGTGTCAACGTTCTCAGGACCTGGAATCAATGATTCCCATCATTCCTTGTATAAAGACAAAGTTCCTTTGGTGGGCAGACGCCTGCTACCACAACAAGGGACTGCCATTCACTCTACCCCCTGCTGCCCAAACCCTAACAGCCCTAACATGGGGGGCTCACTTGGCAGGGCAGTGCATTCAGGGCAAATGGAACCAGAGTCAAAAGCACCTGCATATCAATCAAAAAGAAATGTTAGCTGTACAGAATTCTCTGACAACCTTCAAGGACCACATTCTTCCAGGACAATTATTGGTGAAGACAGACAACACCACTGTTATGTGGTACATAAGCAAGCAGGGGGGAACCCAATCGTAGCCTCTCTGCAGACTAGCCATGGCTCTGTGGAACACAGCCTTGAGCTACCAAGTGCACCTACAAGCTCAATTCCTGCCAGGCAAGCTAAATTTACTGGCAGACGACCTAAGCAGCAATCTCATGGACCCAGAATGGAAACTGGAACCAAAGATATTCAACATTCTGAGAAACAAATGGGGGAACCCAGAGATAGACCTGTTTGCCTCCCCTCACTACTACCAATTGGACAAATTCTGCACAAAGACTCCCCACTGACAAGCTTGGAAAGTGGATGTGGAGCCCTTGATCATCTTCCATGCAGACAGGGTGTCCCTCAAGACCAACCCTTCCTTTATGCCCAAGGTGGTATCCGGTGTGGTCCTTAATCGGTCCATTCATTTGCCAACCTTCTTTCCTAACCCACAGAACACAGGCGAACGAATACTGCACTCTTTGGACGTGCATCAGACAACTTACAATTTACTTGGACAGGGCTAAGCCTCTCAGAAAAACTGAACAGCTGCTGGTTGCGTTTGCTGCAGGGGCAGAGGGGAAGGCCATTTCAAAGCAAACCATTTCTAAGTGGATAGGCCATTGCATTCATTTCTGCTATAAGCACCATGGAAAACCTACCCCACGGGATAAGATCACATTCCACCAGGGCTGCATCTGCTTCTACAGCCTTTCTCAGAGGTGTCCCTACCAGGGGCATCCTAGAAGCTGCTACCTGGAGTTCTGTACATACCTTCAACAAGCATTACCACTTGCCTATTTTTTTCTAAATCCAGAGCTGGTTTTGCTACTCCACTCTTGCAGGGCTTAATAGCTGGTCCTAATGTTCTCTTAACTGCCTCCTCCCTTCCTTAGCTTTGGGAATCTACCCAAATGTAATAACTGCAGCAGTGAAGCACAAAGAACACAGTACAGTTGTGTACACTTACCATAAATATAGATGTTCGAGTGTATTCACTGTTGCAGTCCTGGTTACTCTCCCTCCAGCCCCCTGACTTCTCTTGGCTATACCTTTCTTCTTGTTTAGTGTATTTCAGCTTTCTGGTGTATTTGCTTTTTGTTGGAGGTGTAACCATATATATATATATATATATATATATATATATATATATATATATATATATATACACATACATACATATATATATATATTTATATATATTTATATATATATATATATATATATATATATATATATATATATATATATTTATATATATATGTATATATTTATTTATGTATACATACATACATATATGTATATATGTATATACATACATACATATATATATATATATAGATATATGTAATTGCTTCCCATTATAGGGGCACCTGACATCTGTGGCAAGAAAAACTGATGTAATGGCATCGGCTGCATGCTTTATACCCCTGATGACCTGACGTCATGGAAGAAGAAACTGCATCCAACGCAGAACCCAAGACTTCGATATTCAGGCTGGCTGAGGGCTACTTGCAGGCAGATAACCCAAATGTAATGACTGCAACAGTGAATACACTCGAACATCTACATTTATGGTAAGTGTACACAACTGTACTTTGTTATTATCCACTTGCTTTGACAGACATGCTACAAAATATCAATATAACGTGCTGTGTTTGGGCCCCCCCCAGCGACTGCAGGGTTCGCTGGTGCCTAAAGCCGGCTATGGCACCGACTCTGCCGAATACACAGCTGAAAGGCTCAAACTTGACTCGTGGCAAGTAGGTATCCCACAGTGCAGTGGTGTAACTCCCCAGATCTCATTTGCCGCTTAACGTGGTTGGATGTGCTTTTCTTGGCCATGGCTAAGTTGTGAAAATCATTTCTACTTATTACCTGTATTAGACCTTTAATCTCTTTCTACATTATAGTAGATGTTTTCTTCTTGCATTGTAGTTACATAGTTAGCCTTTGACCTAGTATATCTAGATTTTTATAGTTATTAGTCCCTTTGGTGCTGCCTTTGGCTGTAATTTTCGTAGGCCTTACTGTGTCCCTTGTAGTGTTTGTTGTGTCTTGTCATATAGCTTAATAGTAGCTCGTTTAAGTTAGAGATCTCTTTGCCCATTTTAGTTAGAGGGCTAGTAGTTGGTGTGTTGTTTTTTTGGGATTTAGGGCCGTTTTAGTTAGAGACCCTATTATCTTCCCTTGTTTATCTGTCACCTCAGTGTTTTCCTGTAGTTAGCTATATATTAGTAGATTTAGTAATTAGAATTTTTTGCTGTTATATTGTGGTCTTCTGTCATAATCATGTCCAAAGACACACGAGAGGGAACATAAGCCTTCGGGCTTCAAAAAATGCCAGAAGTGTTCACAAAAGATGTCTATCACTGACTGTCATGTCATATGTGTTTATTACCTTGGAGCTATTCATTTGCAAGAGGATTGTACTTTGCCATTCCTTCAGTGCCAGGGTTTTATAAGAAAGGAGAAACAAATTGATCCTTAAGGGGCTCTTAAAGGCAACTTTTAAGGAAGCTTTCTACAGTTCTTCCTAGGTTCATAGGTAGGTACTAGGCTATCTGCACAAAGGCATTTATAAGCCTAGCCGGAATGTGTTGGCTTTCTTCACCCCCTTAGATTAGTTCCCTGTGCCTCTGTCTAGCAGAGCCATTGAAGTGATCCCTGGGGTAAACTTTCTGTTTCCCATCCACTCGTCAAGGTTTCTCTTGAAGAGGTTTAGCGAGGATCTCTGCCTAATGTAGATTGGAGTCTTGTTCCAGAGCATGGGAAGTCTCTGGGACAGGAATCTATCCCTCCAGCACGTCCTATTTATTGTTGTGGTGAGGTTTAGATCCCTGGAGCATGTGGCTTGAGGGGAAATAGTTTTCTTTAGGTGGAGCATGTCCATCAATTCGGAGTTTGACATGGCCTTGTATGTCAGGCAGAGATCACCTCTGAGTAGGCGGTATGCAACCGAGTACAGCTGGAGTTTCTTCAGTCGAGCTGCATAGGGCATCTGCTTGAGGCCAGTGATCCCCTTGGTGAGGTACTTCTGTGGTCTTTCCAGTTGTTGCAGGTGTCTTGTAAGGCACATCCCAAATGGGGCATTGTACTCTGTGATGGGTCTGATGAGTGATACGTAGAGGGGCCCAATGACCTCTTTCTGTCTGCATGCAAACCCTTTAGTGATTAGGTGGGCCACATAGAAGGATTTTCTAACCACTTTGGTAATGTGATTATCAAAGGAGAGGTTACTATCTACTTGAGTCCCCAGATCCTTTATTATGTCTTCTGTATTTAGGGGGCTACCACCTGTGTGGTAGTTTGTGGGTACTTAGGGGGTGACTATGCACTTTCTGGCATTTAGCTTGAGGCCATGGTTTTGACACCAGGTATCTGTCTCAGTGAGACCCTTTTGGAAGGATGTCTGTGTCAGCCAGAGAGTCAATTATAGCCCCTTGTTTGCAGTCATCTGTGAACATGGTCAGCCATTTTCCTCCTGTGCTTGCCTGTACCTCTGAGAAATATATGCCGAACAGGAGGGGTCCTAGGACTGAGCCCTGGGGAATGCCACTTGTAACCGGTTTAGAGTCAGACCTAGCTTCCGCAACTCTTACCATGTGGGTTCTGTCAGTGAGCCAATTTGCAACCCATCTCGTGATGTAGGGGTTTATGTTCAGGCTGGTTTGCTTGTCTATAATACCTCAGTGGGGAATGGTGTTGAAGGCCTTTGTGAGGTCTAGGTAGGCTGTGTGGACCATCTTTCCCTCGTCTGTAGCCTTGGTAACTGTCTCAAGAAGTCCACCAGGTTTAGGAGGCATGATCTGCCCTTAACAAAGCCGAACTGGGTAGGGTCCAGTGTTTGGAGGTTTCCAATGTCTCTCTTAGTGGGATCCATGAAGATGCGCTCCATAGCTTTGCAGACCAAGCTAGTCAGGCTTATAGGGCGATAGTTCCAGTGGTCTGTTGTGGCTCCACCTTTGTGGAGTGGAATAACTGTTGCTGTGCGGCACTTTGTGGGCACGTAGCCTGTGGAGAGACTGAGTTTAAACAGTGTGTTTAGGTGAGGGATTAGTTAATCTTTGAGCTCATGTAGCACGCAGCCTGATGCTGTGTTTTTGGCTTTGGAGAGGGCTGTTTTAACCTGAGTGTCTGTGATTTCAGGGGCACTACATTCTTCTGGTATAGTTATGGGCCCTTTTGGGGGTGAGAGGGGGGTGAAGTTTGCACTGAACCTGTCTGCCAGGATGTTGGCTATATTGGTCGGCTCAGTGTATTTTGTGCCATTCTGCACCAACTCCGAGCAGATCTAAGAATTGCCATTTAGATTCTTGACCTAGCCAAAGAATGCCTTGTGGTTATCTCTGGAGTTCGTGGCAATTTTTCTAACGAAGCTAGCCTTGGACGATTTTATGAGGGAACGTAGTTTCTTGCTGATACTGATCAGGGATTTCTTCCCTTTTTGGTATTTTACTCTTTTCTGTACTAGTTTCCTCCTCCTGTTGTGCAGCTTGTTTATGGCAGGGGTCCACCAGACTGGTTTCCTTTTCTTGGAGTAGTGAGTCTTGGTTTTGTTTGGTATAGCATGAGCCATGTATTCTTGTAGGTGCCCGTAAAGTGCATTAGTAAAGGATTTTGCACTTGGACAGCGTTATCCTTTAGCATGGGGACTTTGAAACTTCCCACCTCGGTCTTCAGTAACGTGAAGTTTGCTTTTGAAGTTTTTCACTGTGGTTTCTTTGACCGGGGGTGTTGGTAGAATGTGGATGTCCAGAGTGATTAGTTTATGGTCACTCTGAAGAAGAATCTCCTGTTCTCCTTCAAAAAAGGACAAACCTCAAAAGAGACCATCACCTGCTGCATTGGCTCATTTGGAACCTCCAGTCAAGTTACCTAAAATTTCTAAGGCTACTACCTCCTCAGTTCCACAGTCCTTGGAGCCATCTGAGGTTATTTTGATTGACAATCCTTTGGAGCCACAAGATACCTCTTCTCGGAGCTGGTCTATGGAGATTTCACCAGTTTCCCCTACACTGAAATCTCCCATTTTGCACAGGTGTTGTTCTCTGTTCCTATCCTCCAGGTCCACCAGGAGCCGAAAGTAATTTGGTTAGTGCCAGCGAATTCAAGAGTCCGCTCACCAACTGTTTCACTTCACTCTTCTATCGCTGATCTACCTCACTCATTTCAAAAGGGTACAGAGAGATCTCCTGAAAGAACTAGGAGATACTCCACAAAGTACATTGGCTAAGGGGGTGAATGAGAGGGTCTCTTCCTAGCTGTCCACCTTAAATTCCGTAGTCAACTCCTACATGAGGCTGATCTCCTATGCAGCCGATAGAGAAAGCAAGGCAGCAGGTTTCAGAGTTTCCCTTAGGAGACACTCCTGGATGCGCTTGCGCAATTTTGCGGAGCCCTTTAAGTCTACTTTTACTAATGCCCCTTTTGACGGTTCCTCACTCTTTGGACCTAAGTGAAAGACACAGTCACCTGATGCAAGCAGGAAGGAAAAACTCTCTCTGTCATTGGAGTACATTTTTCCATACCTTCAAGACCTTATCCTAAAGGTCAGAAGAGTGGGAAAATGTGGTTCAGAAGATCCCAGAGAGTTTTCCAGGACGCACTGGGTGAATCCTTCCCCAGGGGCAGAGGGAGAGGTAACAGTAGACACTACCATAGAGGCAGAGGGGGCCCACAGAATCAGGCGACCGTGATTCCTTTTGCAGATGGCCCCTATCAGCGCTCCTGAAAGGAAGCCCGACTGCTCTGCTGTGGAGGCAGTTGGGGGACATGTACCCAGAAGCCTGGCAAACTATCACAAGAGACGAGTGGGTAATAAGAATAATATCCAGAGGATATTCCTGTCCCTTTTCCTACCCTGTCCCACAGATCAGAACAATCCCAGATGTTCCACCCAATCTAAGGAAGCAAGCAACTGTAGAAATTCAAAAGTTGTTGCACAAGAGTCATCCAAGAAGTCCCTGCACACCAAATACGATTTAGAACTTACTCAAGATTCTTTTTGGTGCCAGAAAGAACAGGGGACTGGAGACTCATATTAGACCTAAGCAATTAAAACGAATCTGTCAAGAAGTCAAAGTTCCGAATGGTGACACTGTAATCTATACTTCCCTTTTTAGAGAAGGACGATTGGATGTGCTCGATAGACCTTCAAGATGCTTACTACCACATAAAAATGGCCAGGCCTCGAGAAGGTTCTTATGCTTCCAGCTGGGAGCCAGTCATTATCAGTTCCGAGCTCTGCCCTTTGGTCTCATTACAGCCCCCAGAGTGTTCACCACATGCATGGCAGTAGTCACAGCTCACCTGAGGTGTCTAGGATTCCGAGCGTTTCCCTATCTAGACGACTGGCTCCTATCTGCCACCACCAAACATCTACTCCAACAAGCCAGGGATGTGACTTTGGAAATTTGCGCTCAATTGGGTATTACAGTCAACTTTCAAAAATCTGCCTTGTTGCCCTGTCAACATATTACATTTATAGGTGCAAATCTATACACCTCTTCCCTGATAGCACATCTTCCAACAGACAGAGTTTCAGCACTCGGGCAATAGATACTTCATCTTCTTCCCAAGACCAAGGTGAAAGCAAAGTTAGTTCTAAAATTATTAGGGAAAATGTCTTCCGCAATAACACTGGTTCTCCTTGCCAGAATGCACATGAGGATCCTTCAGTGGCTGTTGCTCTCCGAATGGTCACTTCAGCTTCCTATGTCTCACCTGATCAGGATAATGGAATCATGCAAAAACAACTTAAGGTGGTGGATACACTCCAACCATGTGACCATAGGGAGACCCTTTGTTCAACAACCACCCGTAGCTACAGTGACCATGGATGCTTCCCAGATAGGGTGGGGGTGGCATTATCTGGGGAGAACAGTCCACGGTATATGGCAAGAACACGAGGCTCACTTGCTTCTTGCATTGCAAGCACTTCACGACTCTCTCCCTCTAGGGACAATTGCGATGCAGTCAGACAATGTGTCTGTGGTTTGGTACATAAGCAGAGGGGAACCAGATCTTACCCTCTTTGTCGTGAGGCCCCAAGAGTTTGGCAGTGGGCAGATGTCCTTCAAGGATGCATCTGCAGTCCTAACATATGGGTTGTCCTGCCTCAGGCAGCCCTTCGGTCGGCCGGCCGGATTCCAAAGTCTGGGTCTGGCCTCGGCTGATGTCTCACTTCACCCGACGTCATAGCTGCTGTGAATTGGGTATAAAGGCATCAGCCGACGCCATTTTCCTCAGTCTTTCTTGCTGCGCGGTGCCCGAAGCAGAAGCTGTTCGCAAGTGCCGGTCGGTCAGATCCAGAGATTTCTACTACCGAAGACTTCTAAAAAGCTAAGTACCCCGTTGGGGACTCTTTCTTGCCTCAGCCGATGTCAGAAAATAAATAATTGTTTAACTTGTGAGAAACAAATACCTCATAAGGATTTCCACTCTTACTGCCTTCCTTGCTTAGGCCCAGACCACGACGTATCAGCTTGTCTAGCCTGTGCTTCCTTCAACCAACGGACACTTAGACGTCGGTCGGAGTTTGCAGAGGAGTTTTTTGGTCCCGCTTTTGCTTACAAAATGCCGTCGGAGACTCCGACTTCACAATTAGCTAAAAAGCATAAGGAAAAGGACCGACACTCGCGGTCCGCGGTTTCGGCCGAAACCACGGTTAAGCCAACCGTGAGTGTCTCGGTTTCGGCTGAAACAGAGTCCTCGGTTCTTTCTTCGGCCGAAAGCTTGCCTCCGACAGCCGAGGCCTCACACAGCATGGCTGAATCTGCTACTGAAATTTCTCCTGCTGTAGCAGGCACCCAGGATTTATCAGATACTATTCCTTTAGACATATCTACTCCTGCACGTGGAGCTGCTAGGCCCCCTGCATCTATGTCTATCAAGGCTTTTTCTAGGGCTAAAGCAGCTAAATCTTCTAAGGCCTTGCCTGCTAAAACCCCCTCACACAGGCCTACCTCAAGTTCCCAAATGCTCAGCCTGGCTGAGGATCTCATTTCTTTGATCAGGGGATCCCAACCTCACCCAGACAGGGCCTCTCTACCCCCTCCAGAGAAGAGGCCTAGAGCAGAGCCCCCGGATCCAGTTTCTACAGACTATTCCTCGGATGATTCAGAAAACTCAAATCCTCCAGAAGGCCCTTATTCTCCATATGAGGATTCTGATGCAGAAGACTCCATTCCTTCGGCCTCTCCTCCTGAGGAATTTTCTTTTGGGGAAACCTTACATGCTATGAGAGAGCAATTTCAATGGCAGGGCCAGGATTTTTCAGATTCAAGGAAAAGGCTAAGAACCTTTTTACATTTACCACAGCATAGGCCTTTAGCCATTCCTCCAGTACTAACAGTTGTGGATGATGCATTTAATGATGCCTGTACTGCCCCTGACTCTCTTCCCTCGGCCCCTGCTAAGCCCGACAGATATTACAGGGTCCCGGACACACATTTTCACTTGTATAAGGCTCCTATTGCAGATCCTGAAACCATTTCACAGGGCCCCAAAGCTGTAGCAGCTGCCTCTGCCAAAAATCCCCTCCCCTCTGAAAGAGAATCTAGAGCATTAGAGATATGGGGTAAAAAAGTTTATACTTCTGCTACTCTTTCGGCTAGGGCCTTAAACTGTCAATTCCACATGATTCAGTATCAAGAATTTTTGTTAGACCAGCTAAATAAAAAAACTGTCCTCTCCTGAACCTATAGACCGGAAAGTCCCTTCAGGATTTGGTACATAACACTCAACAGGTCAGTAATCATTCCTTAAAATGCGGCTATGATGCACTGGAGGCTTCCTTTAGATCAGCTATGACTGGAACAGTGATCAGAAGGCATGCATGGTTAAAAGAGCAATCCTTACCAGACCATGTAAAGTCAAAGCTCCTAGATGCTCCCATGGAGAAACAAAGTTTGTTTGGCTCCCCTGCACAGCAAGTGCTAAAGAAGGTGGAAGAAAAAGCAAAATCTGTCCAAACAGTCAAGGATTTCTTACAGGTCCAGCCTCCGAGGTTTAGTAGAAATTGGCCTTCGAAGAATTGGTCCTTTCCAGACACCTCCAGAGCACAGAGAGGCAGAAATAGGTGCCCAAGAGGCAGAGGTCAATCCAGAGGTGCCTACAGGGGCGACAGTGGCAGCCTAACAACCAGAGAAGTACTGCCACAGATCCAGCTACTACCACTCCCACAGGACAGACACAATGACTTGACTCTGATACCGCCTACCAGGGAACAACTGGAAGCACCCTTAGGCGGAAAGCTAGCCTTATTTTCCCTAAACTGGCATTACATTACAGGAGACAAATGGATTTTACAGACAATAGACAAAGGCTACAGGTTTCACTTCCACACTCTTCCAAAAAAGAGAGGAATGCCAAACCTACCACCAAACCAAAAAACAAACGCTCTAGGACAAATCAACCACTTACTAAGGATGAGAGCTATAGAAAAGGTACCGCGTATGGAACAAGGACAAGGATTTTACTCCAGACTTTTCCTGGTACCAAGGAAAGAAAACCAATGGAGGCCTATTCTCGACCTGTCCGCTCTGAACACGTATCTCCTGGTTCCAAAATTCAAAATGCTGACCCTACAGCAACTTCTTCCCATGCTGGGCAAGGAGTCTTGGCTGGTGACTCTAGATCTCAAGGAGGCATACCTGCACGTCCCTATACGACCAGATTGCAGAAGATACCTCAGATTTCTTGCAGGATCAGAGCATTATCAATTCTCAGCATTGCCCTTTGGCTTATCTACTGCGCCCAGAGTATTCACGAAATGCCTGGCATCAGTAATTGCTCATTGCAGGCTTCAGGGAATTCAGATTTATCCATACCTGGATGACTGCCTAATACAAGCGGACAACAAGACCAAATTAACAAAAGATTTGGAAAAGGTTATACAACTACTGCAAGCCCTGGGATACACAGTCAACATGAAAAAGTCAAGGCTGGTACCATCCCAAAGGATAATATTCTTGGGTGCAGAACTGGACACTTCAAATCAGATGACATTTCTCACAGCAGAAAAGCAAAAGCAACTACCACTCTACTTCATGGCATTAACAACACAGAACCAGCTTACAGCAGGGAAAGTCCTGCAAGCCCTGGGTTACATGGCATCCTGCATAATATTGATTCCACATGCCAGGCTGCATATGAGGAAGTTGCAATGGTACCTAAGGAATCTATGGTCTCAACACAAGCACAGTCTAGAAGCCCAGATTCCAATAATTCCATGCCTGAAACGAGAATTCCTGTGGTGGGCTCAGGCCTGTCAGTTGAACAGAGGACTGCCTTTCCACAAACCTCACCCAAGCCAGACTATCACCACGGGCGCCTCAGACCTAGGCTGGGGGGCACACATGGTGGACAAGTGTATACAAGGCCTATGGACACAAGACCAGCTGAACCTACACATAAATCAAAAAGAGATGCTGGCAGTGAAACAGGCAATTCAGACATTCAGACCGTTTCTTCAACAGGGTCATTTGCTGATAAGGACGGACAACACCACAGTCATGTGGTATATCAACAAACAGGGAGGCACACACTCATATCCTCTATGCCGGATGGCAATGGACCTGTGGAATGTGGCCCTGAACCTCAACATTCAGCTCCAGGCCATATTTGTGCCAGGAAAAGAAAATATACTAGCAGACACCTTAAGCAGAACTACCACGGATGCCCACGAATGGATGCTGCATCCAGACATCTTCAAATTCATTACAAAGAAATGGGGACTACCAGAAATAGACCTGTTCGCATCCCCACACAACCACCAATTGAGGAAATTCTGCACAAGGACATACCACCCACTTGCTTGGAAGGTGGACTCTCTAGCCTTCAGTTGGGAAAACCTGACAGCATATGCATTCCCACCTCTTCCTTTGATGCACAAAGTGCTACTGAAGATCAAAGAAGATCACCCAAGGATCATCCTGATAGCTCCAGACTGGCCGAAGCAGCATTGGTACCCGCTACTGAGGAGTATGTCTCGGACACACGCATGGCCTCTACCTCTAGTTCCTTTACTGCTAGCACAGAACAACTTCAAGATCCTACATCCAAACTTGAAAACACTGCAGCTAGCTGCTTGGAATATTACATAAAACAAAATAACCCAGATTTATCTCAGAGGGTTAAAGGCATTATCCTGGAGGCTCGCAGACCCTCCACAAGGAAGACTTATTCAGCCAAATGGAAAAGATACCTCATTTGGAGTGCAGCAAAAGGAGAAAATGTATCATTAGCAAACATAGCTAACATCCTGGAATATTTAGCAGAACTTTTCCTCAATGGCCTGTCTTACTCCTCCATTAAGATTCATGCATCAGCAATTTCAGCAGAATACAACATGGATCCTCCAGTCTTCTCTCATCCTCTACTCAGGCAGTTTCTGAGAGGAATTAAAAATGTAAAGCCTCCAAGGAAGCCACCTTTGCCTACATGGGACCTTAACTTTGTGTTGGAAAAGTTAACTCTTCCCCTTTTCGAACCAGCAGCAACAACAGAATTACAGTTCTTATCTTGGAAAACTGCTTTCCTGCTTGCAATCACTTCAGCGAGAAGGGTTTCTGAATTACAGACATTAATGGCAGTACAGCCCTTCCTTATCTTCCATCAGGATAGAGTGTCCTTGAGAACTAACCCTACTTTTATGCCAAAGGTGGTCTCCAGGGTATCATTGAACCAAGCAATCCACCTACCAACATTCTTCCCCAACCCACAGAACAGGGGGGAAAGACTACTACATACCTTGGATGTGCACAGGCAATTGCGCTACTATCTGGACAGAACCAAGAATAATAGAAAAACTGACCAGCTTCTGGTAGCATATGCAACAGGAATGGAAGGAAAAGCAATTTCAAAACAGACAATCTCAAAATGGATAGGAAATTGCATTAGATTTTGTTACTCTTTTCATGGAAAGACAACTCCAGAAAACACCAGACCTCACTCCACAAGGGCTACAGCCACTACTACAGCTTTCTTACGAGGAGTGGCTACCAAGGACATTTTAGAAGCTGCTACTTGGAGCTCCGTGCATACATTTGCCAAGCATTATAATCTACCTTTATACTCCAGATCCCGAGCAGGTTTTGCAACTGCTGTTTTGCAAGGGATCTTAACTGCACCATAATCATCTTAGTGCCTCCTCCCCCAGTTTGGCTATGGTATTCTACCCATATGTTAGGACTGCAGATGCATCCTTGAAGGACATAGTACAGTTTTGTACCTACCATAAATGTAGATGTCCGAGAGGTATGCATCTGCAGTCAGGATTACCCACCCTCCTTCCCCTCTGTGGTACTCCTAGGGTATTTGCCCATCTTGTAGCTAGCTGGGTATTATGGTGCATTTGTTTGTATATATGTATATACTTGTTTATTTTTGTTTGCTCTCTACTGTTTGGAATCATTTGCATTTATCCAAATTTAGCCTTCTTAGAGGGCACCTGGCATCTGGGCCAAGAAACACTGAGGAAAATGGCGTCGGCTGATGCCTTTATACCCAATTCACAGCAGCTATGACGTCGGGTGAAGTGCGACATCAGCCGAGGCCAGACCCAGACTTTGGAATCCGGCCGACCGAAGGGCTGCCTGAGGCAGGACAACCCATATGTTAGGACTGCAGATGCATACCTCTCGGACATCTACATTTATGGTATGTACAAAACTGTACTTTTCTTCCCAGCACTTTCTAATAGCAGTGCACATTCCAGGGAAGTCCAACATGATAGTAGACAAGCTGAGCAGGGCAAATCTAATGCCTCACGAGTGGTGTCTCAATCAGAACGTAGCAGAAAGGATTTTCCAAACGTCGGGTCTGCCTTGGTGCGTTCTGTTCGCCACTCCCATTAATGCCAAGTGCAGCAACTACTTTACTCTAATCCGCCCTCCGGGGGAGACACTGAGAGACGCACTTGCTCACGATTGGCCCTCAGGACTTCTGTATGCCTTTCCTCCATTTTTCTCTCATACCCAGAGTCATTCAGAAAGCTCAGTCCTTTGGAAGCAGGATGAATCTCATTGCTCCTTGCTGGCCTCGTCAAATTTGGTTCCCCTTCCTTTGGCCACATCTTCAGGAGAAGCCTTTGACTCTGGACCCAGTTCCAGACCTGCTGACACATGTCAGGTGCGCTTCATCCTTCTCTCCACACCCTCAACTTGACAGCTTGGCTGCTTCACTTTCCAGTTTAGTCAGGCTTCAGAGTTTCACTCCAAAAGTTAAACATATCTTGATGTTCTCTCTCAAAGCTTCCACCAGAAAACTGTATTTTAGCAAATGGAGAAGGTTTTCTCTCTGGGCTGAAAACAGAAACATTGACCCTTTTTCTGCACCTATTCACTCTGTTGCGGAATTCTTGGCAGAACTCTTTCAACAGGGTTCAGCTGCAGCAACCATCAGAGTACAACCCGCTGCATTTTCAAATTTCCACATTGGTGATCCTTCTTTGAATTTAATGTCACACAGGTTGTGTAGAGCCTTCTTGAAAGGTGCCTCCTTATTAAGACCTCCCTTTAAGGAACCCCTTCCTCCTTCGGATTTAAATTTTGTTCTGTCTCACCTAATGTTACCACCTTTTGAACCTTCTTCATCTTCAGACCTCAGTTTCCTTTCCTGGAAAACCATTTTTCCTGGTTGCTGTAACATCTGCTAGAAGGGTATCAGAGTTGCAAGCCCTATCTATCAAACCGCCATATTTGATATTTCATAAGGATAGGGTATCCTTACAGAACTAATCCATCCTTTTTACCTAAAGTCTCTTCAACTAATATAAGTCAATCTATTGAGCTTCCATTGTTTTTTCCTAATCACAGCAACAAGGCAGAATACAAATTACATCAACTGGACGTGCACAGACAACTCAGATTCTATTTGCATAGGACAAAAGATTTTAGAAAGTCTGACCGGTTGTTCGTATCCTTTTCAGATGCAAAAAAGGTAGCTCAGTTTCAAAAACTACCCTTTCCAACTGGCTCTCAAACTGCATTATTTCATCTATAGCTCAAGCAGCAGAGATTTACCATTTAAGGTTAAGGCTCATTCCACTAGAGCACTGGCTACATCTTCTGCCTTTCAGGCCAGAATTCCTATTGATAATATTTGTGCTGCAGCTACCTGGGCTACTCCTCATACATTTATCACTCATTACAAAGTGGATTTGGCCTCCAAGGACACGGCCTCCTTTGGGTCCACTCTGCTTAAAGGTGTACTCTCGTGAGCCACCCAGGGAAAAGGTGCTAGGGACACTGTCTCGTCATTGTAAGAATGAAGGTGAGATGGGACAACATAACATAAAGAAGTTATGTATTCACCATAGTGTTTCATGTTTGCTGTCCATCTCACCGTTCATTCTTACAAACCCTCCCTCCTTCCCCCTTCCAAGGACTCCTTGTGGACCTGGTGGATGTTTTACTCCTTTCAGGAGTTCCTTCAGTTTGTTTCTCCTATTCCATTGGGGATAGGATATATTTGTGTGTGTGTGTGTGTGTGTGTGTGTGTGTGTGTGTGTGTGTGTGTGTATGTGGATATATATATATATATATATATATATATATATATCTATATATATCTATATATATATATATATATATATATATATATATATATATATATATATATATATATATATATAGAGAGAGAGAGAGATCATCCATGCACAACTATCAGCAGGCAAAACCACATTTCAAGTCGTAGCCTGTTATAGATCGCCCACCATGTCCCAAGATGCTCACTCAGCATTCCTTGAGGCATTGGAAAATGTAAAGGTCCTACCCAACACCATAATTTTGGGTGATTTCAACTACCCTGGTATAGACTGGACGAACTACCAAAGTTCTAACTCCTATGCCCACCAGTTCATAGAATGTATAAATTCAAATGCCCTTGAGCAACTGGTATGTTCTCCCACTAGAGGGGACAACATATTGGATTTAGTCATCACAAATATGGGTGCCCGTTGTATCACACCCATTATCACTCCCTCTCTGGTCAGATCAGACCACAAACTGATAACCCTGGACGTCCTCACCCCTCCACCTCCCCCAGTCAAAGAAACCTTCGTAAAAAAACTTTCCAAAGCAAACTTCAAACTACTTGCGTCAGAAGTGGAAAGCTTCACTATTCCCTTGCAGAAGGATAATGATATCCAGGATGCAGAATCCTACACCAAGGCACTTTATATTCATCTTCAGGATTGCATGGACCATGCTAGCCCAAATAAAACCAAGACTCCTTCCTCAAGCAAGAAGAAACCAGTCTGTTGGACCCCGGCCATAAGCAAACTATACAATAAAAGGAGGAGACTTGTACAAAAAAAGGCCATATCTCGACTAGAAAAGTCATCCCTGATCAGCATTAGTAAGAAATTGAGGGCCCTCATCAAGTCAACTAAAGCCAATTTCGAAAAGAAGGTTGCCAAGGATGCCAAGGATAACCATAAGGCCTTCTATGGTTACATCAAAAACCTAAATGGCAACGCTCAGGTCTGTTCTGAGCTAGTACAAAATGGAACAAAATACACTGACCCCACTGACATTGCCAACATCTTGGCTGATAGGTTTAGTGCAAATTTCTCCTCCCCCCTCACCACCACAGGGCCTATTACTATTCCAGGGGATTGTGTAGCTCCAATTATTACTGATACGTTGGTTAATAAGGCTTTATCTAAAGCTAAAAACACTGCCTCCATGGGACCAGATGGTGTCCCGGCTGTGTCATACGCGAGCTCCTGAATGAATTAACCCCACATCTGAATACCTGTTCAGTCTTAGCCTCTCGACAGGATATGTGCCCATAGAATGGCTCACAGCAACGGTGGTTCCGCTGCACAAGGGTGGGCCCAAAACCGACCCTGGGAACTACCTACCAATAAGCCTGACCAATCTGATCTGTAAGGCAATGGAGCGAATCATTATGGAACTCATAAATGTAGAGATTGGGAACCTCCAAACACTTGACCCCACACAGTTCGGCTTCGTCAAGGGCAGATCATGCCTCCTGAACCTGGTGGACTTCTTTGAGACAGTTACTCAGGCTATAGATAAGGGAAAGGAGGTACACACGGCTTACCTTGACCTTGCTAAAGCATTTGACACCATTCCCCATTCGGGTGGTATTGATCAACTCACCAACCTGGGCATAAACCCTTACGTCACAAGATGGATCACAAACTGGCTCTCAGACAGATCCCACAAAGTAAGAGCAGTGGGATCTATGTCCGAATCCAGACTAATAACGAGCGGTGTGCCTCAGGGCTCTGTCCTGGGGCCCCTCCTGTTTGGCATATACTTCTCAGAAGTACAGGCAAGCACTGAAGGGCTGTGGCTGACCAAGTTTGCGGACGACTGCAAACTGGGTGCTATAATACAGTCTCCGGCTGACATGGATATCCTCCAGAAGGGCCTTAATGAGACTGATGCATGGTGTCAAAGCCATGGTCTCAAGCTAAATGCTAAAAAATGCATAGTAATCCCCTTTGGAAAAAACAGATTACCCGTGAACTACCACATAGGAGGTAACCCCTTGAAATCTGAAAAAGTAATAAGGGATCTAGGGACCCAAGTATATAGTCAGCTTTCCTTTGATAACCATGTTGCCAAGGTGGTTAGAAAATTCTTCTATGTGACCCATCTGATCATAAAAGGGTTCGCATCAAGATCTAAGGATGTAGTGGTGCCCTTCTACTCTTCCCTCATCAGACCCATTATTGAGTACAATGCACCAATTGGAATGTACCTGGCTAGGCATCTCCAGCAGCTGGAGAGACCACAGAGGTACCTCATTAAGAGGATTACTGACCTCAAACAGTTGCCCTATGCAGCACGATTGAGGCTTTTCTCTGTTGCATACCGCCTTCTCAGAGGTGTTCTCTGTCTAACATAAAGAGCCATGTCCAACCCAGAACTGTTGAACATGCTCCATCTTAGCAAAACAAAATCTATTTGAGCTACACGCTCTAGGGATATAAACCTCAGCACAACAATGAATAGAACATGCTGGAGGGATAGATTCCCTTCACAAAGACTTCCCTTGCTATGGAACAAGGTCCCGATCTACATAAGACAGAGCCCCTCACTATCACTCTTCAAGAAGAACCTTGACGAGTGGATGGGTAACAGAAAGTTCACACCAGGGATCATACCAACAGCTCTACTAGATAGGGGCCAAGGGTACTAGCTGCTAGATCTAGGGCCTAGGGAACTAACCAAAGGGGTGGTGAATACCGCACAATGTGGCTGGGCTAATATATGCCTTCGGGCAGATAGCCCAGTACCTACCTATGAACCTATATGTATTTTGTATATTGTTCTTTACAATGTCTTTATTAGTAGCAGCAAACAAGATCTGGGGTATTACACCACTGCATTATGGGATACCTACTTGCCACGAGCCAAGTTTGAGTCTTTCAGCTGTGTATTCAGCTGAGTTGGAGCTGAGGATCAGCTCCGAACCCCAGCATTGTAAGAATGAACGGCGAGATGGGCAACAAACATGGAACGTTATGGTGAGTACATAACTTCTTTTTTTAGTAGATGTAATTTTCTTGTTTGAAAGTAAAAATGTACTGCCTGGGTAATAGATCTGGACAAGCAGTTGGAAGGAAAAGCTTTTCAAATGTTTTAATTTACATTTATTCATTGGCTTCCAGATATGTATTGCAGCATTTCAGGATTACTGCAATTTTTGCTTCTTACTCTAGTCATGGATCAGTGTGTCAACGCTACATGTTTTTTTTTTTTTACTGATTTAGACATATATCAGTCTTTTAGACAAAGCCACGCACACATGTATGCATATATAATATGTACATAGCAAAACAATCCGTCAAGAGGTGACACAGTAGTAAAATATATGCAGATAGATGAATAAAAAATAAATAACATCACTGCAACTCAACAAATGTTTAATGGCAGACAGGTAAAACCATAATAAATCCAAAGGTAATCATAAGAGTCAAAACTGGTAAGCACTTTCACTGAACACACTCAGCTTCCTCAGACCATGTACAATACTTAGACAAGTTCACAGGTAAATACAAATCATGCCATCAAGTCCTCCAATGAACAGCTTCCTTTCACACCACCTACTTAGTTAATTGATGTTTAATTAATCACCTAGGCAACCCCCCTCCCTTTAAGGGCTGACCTTAAGGAAACCTTACCATTCAATCCTTTATACTTATCAGCCTGCAGTTCTAAAATCAAGTACAACTTTCGTTTCTGTCTTATTAGAAATATCACCCATCCTTAAATTTTCCTGGATAATTTCAGCAACCTTAAAACTAAAACTGTTTCCTTTATGAGTCTCCATAATATGTTTAGCCAGTGGATTTTTCACATCTCCCTATTTAATGCACCTTACCCTCATCCTCTCCAACAAAGTCCTGTTGGTCTTACCAACATAAAAACTTTGACAGGTAACACTGTAGTAAGTATACTAGATTTTTTGTATTGCAGTCAGCTGAAACATTCAACTTATAAACTTTACTTGTGTTAGGATGTTTAAAACTTACATTAGTGTTGACATAACTACAAAAATTACATTCACCACATGGGTATTGTTATGGTAACTATTGGCATTACCATAACATAACAAGCGCTTCAAAGATTTTTTAGTTTTAACGGTAAAGCTAGGTGCTGTCCCTACTAACCCTTTTACACAACTATCCGCCAGCAATATGTGCCAGTTACATTTTACAATATCGCAAGTAGAAGAGACATTACTAGAATAAAACAAACGCATAATGACACCTCTTTGCTGAGTAACACCATTTAACTTCTCTTTCCTTCCTCTAGAATTCTCTGAAAAATAGGGTTTAACTGTCTATAACCATAGTTCTGCCATTTTATCCCACTCACTATTAATTTCTTTGACTCCATACCCTCTGTCTCTTAAGTTTTTTCATTCTTGAGAGCTCTTCCACAAACTTAGCTTCATTATTGTTAATTGCCTAGGTGATTAGTTGAACATCAATTAACTAAGCAGGTGGCACAAAAGTAGGCTGTTCATTGGAGGACTTGATGGTATAGTTTGTATTTACCTGTGAACTTGTGCAAGTATTGTATATTGTGTTAAGGTGACAGTGTTCAGTGAAAGCACTTGCCAGTTTTGATTCTTGCTATTACCTTTGGATTTATTGTGGTTTTATCTGCCTGCCATTAAGCATTTGTTGAGTTACAGTGGTATTTATTTTTTATTCATCTATCTGCATATAATATGTACATTTTCTATGCATATGTATTATATACATGATAAATTGTGTATGTTTTGTATACATCTCTGTTTCTCTGTATGTGTATATATATATATATATATATATATATATATATATATGTATACAATATACACACATATATATATATATATATATATATATATATATATATATATATATGTATGTATACAATATACATATTTTATATACATTTTTCTGCACTGAGCAACTTAAATTCATTATGTAATTTGGTCAGACCCAAATGAAAGTTGGTTCTTAACTTTGTTATTAGGGGAATGCATTTAATGCGTTCTGCCCTTCTTTCGGTGGGGGCATCCCACAGCAAATGTTCTAAAGTTACATTGTGGAGAAGACATTAGCATTTCTGTTTTACTTCATCTGAAGCGCTTTCTTTTGTAAACTTTCATTTTTCACTCTGTATTTGTGTGGGTCTCTACTTCTATCTCATGTACCAACGACACATGGACAGCTGAATTGGCGATCCTTAATTTGCCTGTGGGTCTGTATAATACATATGTATGTGAGTATACTTGCGTATTGTGATGGACTGGTTTCTCTTCCAAGATTAGTTCCTTGCCTTTCACTATTCGGCTTCCTATGACCCTGAATTGGGTAACGCAAGTGTTCAACATATATGGGTGAAGGATGGGTGGGTAACTAAAATGCTTATCTTTTAATGCAATCTAGTTCCTGATATGTAATGTGCGGCCTTCATTTCTTCTTTTACTGCAGATTTATGGGAGGAGGTGGAGAAAGCTGCAGTCTTATTGCAGAAGGACTGAGTACAGCATTGCAACTTTTTGATGACTTTAAGAAGATGCGGGAACAGATGTGAGTACTTTATTTCCTTGACAAGATGAACTTAATAGCTGCACTAAGTGATCACGGTACTTGAGTTCACAACTAGTCTTAACATGGTTCAGTTGCACTTTATGAATTTTCTTAAGTCGTGCACTTTGTGAAGTCAGGCTGACTTGGTCATGTTTGGTTACTCATTTACCTTTACTTTTATTGTTGATTTACTTTTTGTTGATTAGGTAGGTCTCACTGCAACCAGCAGGATCTGTATTTTTAGTGGGAAAGATCCTTGAGGTGGTATTCATATTGCCTAGGTGTAACTCAGCCAGGACACTGGGGAAATCCCCTACTGTTTTTGAGAAAGTAGAGGCCCATTTTTTGTTTGGAATTCTGTGGGAGAAGGTAGCAGTGGGCTGAATTCTGACCCAAGTTCAGTCCATGAGTATGGAGGAGCAGATTGACAATTCTACCTGTTGATGTACATATCTGTTTTGCGCAAGAGTCTGAACCTGGAAAATAAGGTGCTTTAGGTTACTGTGCTTATTTAAGATGTTTTTATCATACTATGTAATGGTTATTGCCGTAGATATTTCTTTCTGAGTATTCCTAGAGTACTGTCGGAAGGGATGCATCAGTTTTGCAGTGCTGTCCAGAGGCATACCGAATAATCTCATAAGATTTCATGAAATGCAGGCAGAATGGAAGATGTCTCAGCATGATAACCAGAATAAGTCAGGGAATTGAGCAGGACATGGATCTAGTGCTTAGGTTTTTTTATGGATTGTAAAGGGGTTTCTTTGCAAACAACTAACTCTGAAGAACTCCTTTTGAAGAAAGGAACTGCTTCCTAGTTGATGGACTGGAAGACTGTCTGTATAAGGGTGACTTTTCATTAAACTTTTTATAATCTTAGGCAGTGTACCAAGCTTGATTTTGGAAGCAGATTCTGGAACCTTTGGTGCTGAGTATTCGAGTTGTGCATTTGGTAATAATGCACAGGTGTTTGATGTGAAGTCTTTGAGACAGAAGCTGTTAGTGAAAAGTTAATAAACAAAAGTATTTGTCCCCTTGAAGTAGTCTGAAGTCTGAAGTAGTTAGTATGTCTTTTTCAGAAAAAAAGAGTTTCCATTCATTTGACAAAAGACTATGTACCAGTAGAAGAGATTAAATGGCTGTTAGTTTATACTCAAGATTATGGAACTGAGAAAAAATTATGGAACTGAGAAAACAAGGGACCCGTTATGTATATGACTGTGTGATGGGAAGGATTTGTAACAGTTAGTAAATGTTTTACATGTTTTGAATAATCTATATACCATTCATTATGGGAGCAAGCCTAAGACATGTTTCTTTTGAGGGATTTAGATCATTTAGTAGCTTAAATGTCCAAAGAAAAGCTGTGAAAATCAGAAGTAGAGCATGGGTTAGAAATGTGTATCCCTGAAAAATGTGGAAGCCTATATCATTTTGTGGTTTGATTGTAACAAGGTAATAGGATGCAAGTTGTTCTTTTGACAAAAAAGTATACAAGGTTCTCTTCTACAGAATACTGTAGAATATTTAGCTGTGTTGTGTCAGAAATAAAATGCTCTCCATTTAGATCGCAGTTGGCAAAGTGCTTACACTAGGACTTCAGCTGCTCAATGCTTGATATTTGGCTCAGCTGTCAGAGCTCATCCTTCTTCCCTACATAGATGTGATGGGCAGCCACCCTTCTGAGATTATCAGGATTTTTCGTTGTATAAAATATGTCAGCCTTTGCCATTTTGCATCTTTTTTTTGCCACTGTTCAGAGTATATGTACCCTAAAATTACTGCATCTGCGGTTGGGTATTGCTTGGCCTGCTTTGCAGTTTCATTGCAGTTAAGTCTCCCATTGGTGATTTTTTTTATTATCCTTTCCTTATTGGTTATCAGTGTTGCTTGATAACTTTAAATCATCCTGCCCAGGCCAGATGTCCTGTTCTGTTTTAGGGGGTGTAGTTACAGTTGATCATTGCACTGGTGATTGAATGACTTGTGTGAGAGCTGCAGTGAGTTTCACTGCAGTATATTTTGTTGTATTGTATTAGCTGGCAATGTGCTTTTTGTCTTTTTTCTCCATCTGTTCTTCAGTGTGGTGTGACCATGGAGTTGGTATATATAATTTTGGGAGGTGTGGGGTGTCCAGGACTTGCCTACTGCAAAAACAGGTTGTTTTTTTAGGTTTTTCAGCTCATCATTTCTGTTTTTTTTTTTCTTGGCTCACCATTTATTGAAAATGAAATAAAATTGTTGATGACTTATATGTAGATAATTTGAGTATGCTTGCCAGAAGAAAGCCAGGGGTGTTGTGGTAGACAGGTACCACATAACAATTTCCGTATCTGCTTTTTATTTAGTTCATGCCCAGATTGTTACATTGAGAGGTGTAGAGTTTTCCAGTAATTTTATCATGAATTATTAGCAATCGGAAGTATTCCTGGTAAAATTACTTGGACAAGAAGAGACCTGCTCCTATTCTGCCATGGCATCTAACAGGTGCTCTTCTTTGATCACTGATGCAGTATTGCTAACCTGTGAGATAACCAGCAAGGAGATGTTGTGCATCTTGCCAGCATACGAAAGCATGGGCATCTTTCTCTAGTGTTGCTGGTCCAACACATGGCCCAAGCACGAGAGTGCTAAATCATATGTAAGGGACTTGCGGGCACAAAAATCCTTAGACCTTTTTTGCAGCTAGTCTGACTAGTGAGACTGTTTTCATCTAAGTCTTATCAGCTGTGTGGCCTAAAACACTTTCCATTGTATGTGGGCATTTAAGTTGGCTAGCCTTCCCTTTTTTTTTTTTTTTTTTTTTTTTTTTTTTTTTTTTTTTTTTTTGATTGAGAAGTTATTTTTTTCATGTCGGCAAGGAAAGGCAAGTGTGATCGTAAGAGGGAAGTTCCATGTAGAGATAATCACATTTGAGTTTGTTTTGTCTTGGACTTAACCATGACTACAAGGAGTGTCCTATTTGTAAATATTTCATCTCCAAATCTATTAGTTTCCCTAAAAATATCTGTAGAAAATCATAGATTAAAGGCGTTTACACTATGTGGGATGGACTCTAGTCTTTCCAGTCAAACATCTCTCAGTAGCCATGAAGAAAGCTAAAAGAAGTTGAAAACTGAAGCATCAGTTGTCCCATTGGATCTCGGCATCTCTACTGTATTCAGTTTTGGATGCTATTCCACTGCCATGAACCCCGTTAGAGTTCAATAATGCACAGCAATTAAGCATGCCCAGCGTGACTGATCAGATGATAGATACAACCATGAAAGGGGAACCATAGCTAATCATCTCTGAGGGATGATGGAAATATGTAAGGGGTTGGAATGTCCCCAATATGATTCTACAGATGGTACCAGGAAGAAGTAACAGAAAAAGAATGCTTCCCCTTCAACTTCTTCCACCCTTTGGCATCCTCAGAAAGAGTATTATGAGTTCTCCCAGGGACTGTTCAAGGCTGTTATGTCTGTAAAGCCTCCAGAATTCCTTTCTTTTTCAACGGTGACTCAGAGATGGAGTCTCTGTCTTATTCCTCATAAATCTATTCTCCTATAGAGTTTAGGTGGAAGATTAGGAGGAGGATACTATGTCTCCAGACTCTCCCCTTGAAGAACTTTCTTTGGGAGCACTGCTGTGAAGATGATGTGTCATTTTCAGAGAAAAGGAGGGCAAATGTTTGATGTGCAAAGGTGATGTTATGACCTGTTATATGAAACCTTATAGGACACTTGTTTCAGCTGATTTGAACCCAGAATTGGAACCTCCAGCTTCCAAAAAAATGATAGGCTTTGTAAGGTTCTTGGTGCACATTGCTTCTGGATTGGAGGGTACATTTTTATACAGAAATTATCTCTGTAGAGTTGGATAAGCCTACTAAACTACTTAATTCCACTAATGCCATTCCTATCAACAAAGGCAATAGGGCCATGGACAGGTGTGGAAAGAAGCTGTAAACTTCTGCTACCCTTTTGCTCATTGCTATTAACTATGATACCCACATAATTAGATATCTTTTTCAGGTGATGCTAACAAGCTAGTTTCAGACATTCCTGACTGACAATAAGCCTTCAGTTCTGTCACTGCTCAAATCAGCTACCCAAGTAGCTAGGTATTCTTAAGTACAGTTATGATGTTGCTACTGATGTATAATGAAGAGTTGCGGCTGCTGGCTCTATTCTTGGAAGATATCCTGGTTGAAGTCACTTATCTTTACTAGAAGATATCAAGTCAAAAGTGTTGAGTGGTTCTCTGGACAGGAAGAATCTTTTTGGTTCTGTAACTGTTGAAGTTTTTAAAAATTTGAGGAAAAAAGTAATGTTATGCAAGATTTCAGACAAACTTTTCATTCTCCAGTCCCAAAACTTTAGGATAACTACCCTTTCAAATTGGGTCCATTTTTTCAGAAGGACAGAAACTCTTGGCAAAAGAATAAAAAGTTCACTAAAAAGAAATTTGAGGAGAAAGTCAGATCAATTTAAGGGATCCAAAGGTTCCTTTGCAGACAATTTGTGACTGTTCCCTCCTCCCATTCTCTTCCTCCATGGACTTTCCCTCTCACCTCCTTCCTGTATGGAGACTTAGAACTTCAAATCAGCATGTCATCAATTTCATTGAGAGAGGATACAGACTTTCTATATTTTTCCCTCCAAATCAGTTAGATATTCCTCTAGTGCTCCCGGACCAAGAATACCAGATCGCCTTCCTTATCACTGTTGCATTGTTCTTTATTCTTGGGATATCCTTCTGAGGATAGCCTACCAAAGTCTTTACACCCTGCACATAGGACATACATGTCTGACATATGATGCCGATAAAGTGTAAATACATATGTGACTTATGGATGCTGAATCCTCAGAACAACTTTGCTGCCACTACAGATGCTACTTCTGAATTCAGTCATGTGCCATTCACAGAGCTGGTTTATCTACCAAGCCTTCTAAAGAGTGCCTTTTGGGGTTCCTTACTTTCATTTTCCTCAGTGTAATTTGTTTTCTTGTCATACGGGAGGGGGGAATGGGAGTGTGGGAGGCAGATTCCCCATAAAAAGACACGAGATGTGCCTTTTTTGTTTGGGTGCTATGCACGACTATACTCTGTGTGATATTTGTCAGGCATTTGACCCTAACACACTCTGCAGAAGTTTTATCGTTCCTTTCTGTTGGGAAAACCAACATCTGAAGTTATTAATGCAGGGTACCATGGCTGAATCCGTCCTCCCCGAAGTTCATCTGACTCTTAAGAAAAAAATGCTTACGGACTCTGCTGCTGTCCAGCTTCCACCATATGTCTCGTCAGGTTGGATGAAGAATCTGAAGACTGGCTGATACTGCTGGCAGCCCACCATGGCCCAGTTGGAGGCTGACACGGAGCTGGCTACTCACACATCCAACGAGACTGTGCATACATCTGGTGCAGATGTAGAGGAGGAACCATGGCTGACTATATCTGAAGGGCATAGGGGGATTCCCTGAATTTGTTAGGGAAGAGGTGCCTGGTACTCTCATTAAATCCAGGCAGGGGTCTGAACCTCCTAGATTTGTCAAGGCAGATGTTCTTTAAAAAAAGAAATGGAAAAACAAACGTGGCTTCTATGGCTAAGAATCCTCACAAAGCTTGTCAGGACTTTACTTGAGGGCTGTTCAATGCCCTCATGACTGTGAAACCCTTATAGGGCTCATCTGTCCCTGTTACTGCTGCTGCTCCCTTGTCTTCCACCCCATCCAAGACACCTAGGAATTCCAGTTCTTCTGATGAGAAGTTGAACTCTGGTGAAGAATCCTTAACATATTCCTCACAAATACACATCTGCTATGGCTTTGGGGTCTGATAAAGAAGATTTTGTCCCCTGACTCTCGTTTTGAGGCATTATCCTTTGGGAATACAGTGGTATACATGATGGAACACTTTAAGTGGGAATGTTGCCAAGACTCGCAGGTTCAAAAGAGTTATTATGAACTCTAATGCAAATGGATTTTCTCAAACCATCTGAAGTCCCTCATGTCTTAGTTGCCCAATTGGACACTTTTACAGTAGCATCTCAAGGTCCTGACTCTCAACTTCCAACCCCTAAGAAACCAGACAGATTTTAGAAATTGCCTGAAGATCATACATACTTAAGTGTCCTTCATCTGATCTTGCAGTTCTTTCCATGTCAACAGATAAACCATCAAAGCTTCTTTCTTCCAAGTTTCTGCTTTCTGACAAGAACAGCCGTGCTGTGGCGAGATATGGGAGAAAAAAGTGTATACTTAGGCTACTTTGGATTTTAGGGCCATTAATTATGAGATCCTATTATGTGATCGAAGACGCATTCTTTCAAATGCGTCTTGATCGAACTTGAAAGCACAAAACGGCAAAATATCAAAATGGCATATAAGCTATTTCTTTCCCTTGGAAAGAAATTGCTTGTCTGCTTCCATTACTTTGCCGTTTTTGTCACTGTAGTGCAATCTCGGAGTTGGTATATTTAAGTAGGGGTGGTGTGGGAGGCACAGCCCCCCCCACTTTATGTAATGTTTTAAAGTTTTTTTCTTTCTTTTGTGGAACAGCGCTGTTTTAAGTGTTCGGGATTGTAAGCTTTCGCTTACATGGGGTAGATAAATCAGCGTTCGCTTTTTTAAACGTTCGCTGATTTAATATAGACCCTTAATTATCAGACCCACATGACTGGTTCTTCTTTCCTTGCTAGAGGGGCAATGTTTGACTGACATGTCTGATTCGGACAGTAAGACTTCTCTCTTTCCTGAGTTCTGTCTCTCGGGGAGCTCACCAGTCTAATAAATGCACCTGTGGTGCAGCTGATGCCTCCTGTACGGTAGCATCTGGTTTTGTCATGAGGAGATATTCCTGGTTGCTCCTACAGCTTTACTTGAGGACATTAAGGCCAAACATTTAGATTCTTCCTTAGACAACCAGTCTTTTTGGCACTACTGCTGCTGCAGAAGTGTTAACCCTGCAGGATAAGGGCAAGGTTATGCAGGACCTCAGACAAATTTATCCCTTCTGTCGCCTCCTTGTTTGTTTGCTTCCACATTTTCTTCCGATCTTGTCTGATCTAGTGAAACAGGGAGCCATACAACTTGCTCCCATGTCTCAACAGGGAACAGGTTCTTATTCCAGAAAGTGCATGAGAGGTTGTACAGGCCCATTCTATACCTGTCCTATCTCAACACCCTTCTCTGGGTTCTTTCCTTCAGGATGTTGTCAGTTCAAACCCCTTTTCCTGTTTTGCTTTGCCAGGCTTTTCTGGTTTCCCTGGATCTGAAGGATGCTTACCTCCATATTCCTATTCACCTTCTCTTTAGGAAATGTTTTGTGTTTCTCTTTTTCTTCCTGTCATTATCAGTTCTCTACTTTGCTTTTTGGTATTTCTACAGCTCCAAGGGTATTTATCAAATGCCTGGCCTCTGTGGTTGCTTTCTGCAGACTTGAGGGAATTCAAATATACCCTTATTTAGATGGTCTTCTGATTCAAGCCCTCTCTCAGCAGCTTCTGCTACAAAATCTATACTTCGCTGTGCTTCTCCAGCGCAATGTAGGATTGACTGTCAATCTGAAAAATTCCAAAATTTCATGCTGACTCCCTCTCAGGGCCGAGTGATTCTCGGTTGCAGGATTCAGATATTGGCTTCTCTTCTGCCTCAAAAGATCCTTTCTTTGATTGCTTATTTCCTGTGTCTTCCTCTTCCAGTTCTTCCTGCAAGGGAATTCCTTTGAGCCCTGAGGTTCATAGCAACCACTATTCCAATGGTTCCTTTTGCCAACGCCACATGAGGAAATTTCAGTGGTAACTCAAGACTGTTTGGCTTCAGCGCTGCCACCTTCTGGAGTTTCCAAGCCCTCTTTTACATTGTCTCAAACTTGAACTTTGCTGGTGGATTCAGCAGATCTCCCCAAATCCAAGTCTTGGTTTTCAGGTTCCACTTTCTACTCAAGAGCTGCACACGGATGCTTCCGATCGAGGTGGGGGAGCTTCCTCCAACAACCTGAAAGGTCAAGGTCTTTGGTCCCATCAACAGGTGTCTGACCACAACAGTATCGGAGAGTTGAAGGTTCTAATCCTAGCTCTTCAGGCCTTTCACGGCCTTTGGATTTCGTGTCCTATAAAGGTCTTTACAGACAATAGAACAGTTATGTGGTACATATCAACAAGAAGGGAGGCATAAAGTCTTACCTTCTTTGCAGGCTGGCTCTTCAGACTTGGGATTTTGCAGCCCACCATCACTTGGTTCTTCAGGCAGTTTACATCCCTTCAGACAACAATCTAGTGTCAGACTCTTTGAGCAGGTCCAGGACACATCTTCATGAATGGATGCTTCACAATGACTTTTTTTTTTAACATTATCCTGTGGGATACACCTCTAGTAGGTATTTTTGCCTCCCATTTGAACAGACAACTTCCTTGGTTCTGTTTCAGACTTCTAAGTCCACTGGCTTGGAAAGTGGATGTCGTGTCTTTTTTTTTTTTTTGACGGGGGATATTCCTGTATGCCTATCCTCCTCTTCCACTAATTCTCATGGTCTTGCACAAGATCTTGTGAGACACATCCATAATCTTGCTGGTGATTCTCTCTTGGCCCAGACAGCACTGGTTCCTCCTTCTTTTTTATCTGGCCAGGGACAATTATCACAGGATACTTCACAGGATAATTTTCTCACACAAAACAAGGTGTCTCATTCACCCTCACTTGCCACACGTCATCTAACACTTTGGGTGATGGGGTTTTGATTCTTTTCAGGCACCAGTTTTCTAAGGATGTGCTTCGGGCTGTGCAGGAAGCCAGAAAACCCACTACTAGAAAATCTTTTGCGGCTAAATGGAAGGTATTTCCTATTTGGTTTCTCAGGCATGACCAAGAACCTTTTTCTGTGGAGGGTTCTTATGGCCCTTTCTCTGTGTGAATTACTCATGTCATGGTTTGACATACTTTTCTGTGTAAGCTCATTTGTCAGCCATTTATGCCCATCTGACTTTGAGTCCACCTTTGGCTTCTAGCTTTGAAGTCAAACAATTCCTAAAAGGTGTCCTTCATACCAGCCCCCAAGAAAGTCTGCTCGTCCTCCTTGGGACCTTAATTTTGTTCTTAATAATTGACTTGATCCCCATTTGAGCCTGCCTTTTCTTCCCTGCAACGTTGTACTTTGAAGACTGTATTGTTGGTGGCTCTAACTTCTTTCTGCCCGGAGATTTTCTGAACTCCATGCCTTCATGGCAGTTGCTGCTTTTGTGTTTTTTTTTTTTTTTTTTTCACAAGGACAGGGTGTCTCTTCATATACTAATGTTTCTTTTATACCCACGGTGGTTAAATTGTCCTTGAATCGGTCTATTCCTCTTTCCTCCCTTTTTCCTTCTTCACAGTCTGCTAGTAAGAAGGTACTACACAATTTGCATTTACATAGACAGCTTGGATAGTGCTTAGATTAAACAAAATGCATCAGAAAATCTGAGCAGCTTTTTGTTTCCTTTCATGCCAGGAAATTTGGTTTGGTAGTGTCTAAGCAAATCATCTCCTCTTGGGTCTCTTAGGCCATTTCCTTTTGTTATTCTTTTAATGGCAAATGGCTTTCTTCTTCTGTTCAGGCTCATTCTACCAGTGAAGTAGTCTCTTCTGGGGCTTTTTTTTTCAAGGGTTTGGATCCTAGCTCCATCTTGGAAGCTGCTACTTGGCCTTCTGTCCACACACTTAGCAAGCATAAGTTTAGATGTCATTTCCAGAGCAGGATTTGTGAGGGCTATCTTTCATATGTTTGTGGAGAGCTATTCTCTGCCTTCCTCCTCCCATACTTTTCAGTAGCTTTTTTACCCTCCCGAGAATAAAGAATACTGCAGCACGGATAAAGGAAGGACTGTAACAGCAGATGTCCTTTTCACTGTTGCAGGATTCAGTCCTTCCCTCCTGTCCTCTCTTATTTTCTGTTGCCCTACTGATGGCTGGGGGGTTTCCTCTTACATCCCTATCTCCTTCTGTTTCCCCTTTCTGGATGGGCAAGTTATTGTTTCTCTGAGGTTGCTCTGGTTCCTTGGGGTACTTCAGTTCTGAGGACAAGGCATCTGTATGTTACTTATGTACCTTACTCCATGCATGTAGGACATATGCCTAACGTATGATGCTGAGAAAGTGTAAAGGTTTTTATATACTGCCTGGCATTAGGATATTCTTGGCAGGATATCCCAAGAGTAAAGAATACTGCAACAGTGAGATGTAGGACATCTACTGTTACAAAAAGATCTTACACAGTTGTACCTTTTTCCCTACTCTGCAGGATTTGTGCCACCAAGGAGCTATGGAACTGTTTTCTCTCTGCAAGCAGAGGAAATGCTTTTATTCAAGACTTTCTGGTTCCCAGAAAATAGGGCTCCTGAAAATCCATTCTGGAGTTGTCAGTCATCAGCACCTTTTTATTAGTACTAACATTTAATATGTTGTCTTTGCAGACTCTTCTTCCTCTGATATGAAGGATGCTTATCTACATAGACCCATACATCCAGGGCTCAGAAATATTTTAGGTTTTATGCCTTACAGTTTAATATTCTGTTTTTGTTTTGTGGTCTTTCTACAGCTCCAAGGGTAGTTACCAAATGTTGAACACTGTACTGTTCTGAAGGCTCTAGGGTATTTATATTTATTTATGTCTATTTATTTGTGTCTATTTATTGTCATATCTCCATAGATATGTATTAGGCTAATGGCCACTTGGGCCTTTTTAAGCTTAGCCATACTTCCCAAATCTCTGACAAATTCTGGTACCCTTAGAAGTGTAAGCAGTGACTTGGGGAAATGACACATTTACAAGGAGAGGCCTGGGAGATGAACCATTTACAGGCGTGCTGCATCCATTAGAGGCACAGGTGCCAAACAATTGATAAAAGTCCAGTTCCCCATCCAGTTGTCCAAGTTTCAGTTAGATTGAATTAGGGAGGAAGTTCATAGGTGTGTACTAGGCTAAGGGCCCTGGAGCCTATATAAGTCTAGCCCAAGAAGATTCCATGGCATCATGCCGCCCAAAGTTAGTTCCCAGTTCCCCTGTCAAGCAAGGCCACTGAAATAATCCTCGGGGTGAACTTCCTATTGTCCATCCACTCCTCAAAATTTCTCTTAGAGGGCCAGCGAAGTGCTCTGCTTGACGTGAATGGGAAGTTTGTTCCAGAGTATGGGAAGTCTCTGGGTTAGGAACCTGTCCCTCCAGCATGTTCTGTTTATTGTGTTAATGAAGTTTAGGTCCCTGGAGTGTGTGGCACAGAGGGATTGGGATTTCTTTAGGTGTAGCATATCTAGCAGCTCTGGGTCAGACCTGGCTTTGTAGGTCAAGCAGAGATTGTCTCTAAGTAGGCGATAAGAGACTGAGTATAGCTGGAGTTTTTGTTAGTCTGTCCATATAGGGCATGTGTCTAAGGCCTAATATCTTCTTAGTGAGGTATTTTTGTGGCCTTTCCAGTTGTTGTAGGTGCCTAGTGAGGTATACACCAAATGGGGCATTGTATTCTGTAATAGGTCTAATGAGGGACGAGTAGAGAGGGATTATGACCTCTTTCTTATTGGATGAAAAACCTTTTTTAATGAGATGTGCCACATAGAAGGACTTTCTGACTACAGTGGCAATGTGATTATCAAAGGAGAGGTTGCCGTCAACCTGTGTCCCCAGGTCTCTTATCACACCTTCGGTGTTTAATGGACTACCACCTGTGTGGTAGTTCATGGGGACTGAATTTTTCCCAAAGGGAATGACAATGCACTTTTTGGCATTGAGCTTAAGGCCATGGTTCTGGCACCAGTCATTTGTGTCAGTGAGGCCTTTTAGTAGAATGCCTACATCAGTTGGAGAATCAATAATGGCTCCCAGTTTGCAATCATCTGCGAACTTGGTCAGCCAGAGTCCCTTTGTGTTGGCATGAACTTCAGAGAAGTAGATGCCAAACAGGAGAGGACCTAAGATTGATCCCTGTGGGGCACCACTTGTAACTGGTCGGTAGTCAGATTTGGAGTCCGCTACTTTCACAATGTGGCTTTTGTCAGTGAGCCAGTTGACAACCCATCTTCTGATATATAGGGGTTTACGCCTAGTTTAGTGAGTCCCTTTGATCCCTGAGTGAGGGATGGTGTCGAAGACCTTGGCAAGAACTAGGTAGGCTGTGTGAACTACCTTGCCCTCATCAACAGCTCTGGTGACAGACTCAAAATCTATCAGGTTGAGCAGACATGATCTACCTTTCACAAACACAAACTGCGTGGGGTCCAGAGTTTGGAGATTTCCTATGTCCTTATTTATAAATCCATGATGATGCGCTCCATAGCCTTACATATCAGACTCATCAGACTAATGGGGCGGTAGTCGCTCACCCTTTGTGGAGTGGGATGACTGTAGCAATGTGCCATTCGGTAGGAGCAAAGCCTGAAACGAGGCTGTGATTGATCAGAGTACTCCGGTGTAATGCCAGTTCATTTTGTAATTCATGTAGAACACAGCCAGGGATATTATCAGGTCCCATGGAAGCTGTATTCTTGGCTTTGGACAGTGTGTTTTTTTACCTGTGTAGCTGTGATAATAGGAAATTGGCATTCCTCAGGTATTGTGATAGGCCCTTTAGGGGGTGAAAGGGGGGTAAAGTTCTCACTGAACCGGTCAGCCAATATGTTGGCAATATCATTTGGTTCTGTATATGTATTGCCATTGTGCTGTAACTCAGAGCATATCTGAGTATTGCCATGTAGATTCTTGACATAATTATAGAATGCCTTGTGGTTGTCTTTAGAATCTGCAGCAATTTTGTTTTTGTAGCTAGCTTTAGAAGATTTGATGATGGATCTCAGTTTTTTGCTGAGGCTAACAAGGGAGTTTTTCCAGTCTTGGGAATTCACCTTTTTCTGCAACAGTTTTTTCCTTCTGTTGTAGAGTTTGTCTTGCTTGGCTTCCTTTTTTTGGAGGAGAGTGTCTTGGTTCTGTTTGGTATGGCCTGTTCCATGCACTTGTATATGTGCTCATACAGTGCATTGGTATATGATTCAGCAGTCATGCACCTATTTTCCATTTGCATGGGTGTCGTGTAGTTAGCCACCTCTGTTTTCAGAAGCCCAAAATTGGCTTTAGAGAAGTTTTTTACGGTGGTTTCCTTTGGGGGCAGGTGAGGGTGGGATGTGGATATCCACGGTGATTAGCTTGTGGTCAGATCTGACCACGGAGGAGTTAATTACTGGTGTACAGCAACGGTTGTCCATGTTAGTAATGACAAGGTCAAGGATGTTTCTAACCCTGGTGGGGTTAAGATTGAGTTGGTCCAGGGCATTGGAATTAATGAATTCCAGAAAACCTTGAGCAAGTGTGTTGGTACAGGAGTAATTTTCCCAGTTAATGGAGGGGTAGTTAAAAGTCTCCCACTATAAGGATGTTGGGTTGTACCCTAATATTTTCCAGTGTGTTTAGGAATGTGGAGTGGGAGTCTTGGGACATGGTGGGGTATCTATACCAGGCTACAACCTGGATTGCAGTTTTACCCCATGTTAGTTGTACCTGAAGTATCTCTGATGCGTTATGTTGGGCTATTAGTCTGGAGGGGTGCATATCCTTTATGAATGTGGAGACACTACTGCCTTTAGTGCTTTGGTCCAGGTTTAGGGGCCGAAAGGTGTGGTGTGAATTATAGCCTGGTAGTGCTGGGGTGCTGTCCGGAGCCTTGAGCCAGGTCTCGGTCACTGCACAGATGTAAATGTTCTCCATTTTAAAGAGTGCCTCGAGCGAGTGCATTTTGAGGTTTAGACTTCTAGCGTTGAGTAGCATAACCCTCAGATTTCATTTGCTTGTAGCTGTTATGGTGGTAATTTTGTCTTCAGGACATTGCCTAAAAAAGGCACTATAGGGGTGGCCAGAGCCTTGTCCAGTATCCGGAATCCCTGGGGTGACAGGTGCAGGCCATCTCTGGCAAAGCATCGAGGTCTGTCGATCATGGCATCCCAGGCAGACAGATACTGGATCTCCTTAGAATGACACCAGAAACCTAGCCAATTGTTGAAGTCAGTCATTTTCTCCTTGTACTCTGGTATCATTCTGGGTGATGGTAGGATGCTTCTCAGAGCTAGGTTCATACCTGCCTGGGCAACAAGATCCATATGTATGTGGAGGCTGTTCCAGAGAAGGGTTGGTCTCTAGGGTACATACCTGACTCTTCAGCAGGTCCTTTTCATATCACAGGCAAGGTTTAAGTCTTTAGAACTGGTAATTCTGGTGCTACTTGTTTTACAAATATGCCAGAAGTCCATTAGAGTGGGGTCTGACAATGGATTGTATGCCATGCGTAAATGATCTGTCAGTCTGTAGGAGACTGAATACAAGGATAGGACTTTGAGGCCGTCTGCATAGGACATGTTATTTATGCCCTGTATTCTTTTAATGTGAAACCTCTGCGGATGTTAAAGTTATTGAATGTGCCTGGTTAGGTACAAAAACAAATTGGGCATTGTACTTAATGATAGGTCTAATGAGTGCCAGATACATTGGAATAAATTACCTCCTTGGACCTAGATGCCATACCTTTGTTTATAAGTCGTAAAACATACAGTAATTTTTTCACTACATAGACGCATGATGGTCAAAGGCTAGATTACTGTCTTTGTGTCCTGAAGTCCCTGACTACTGTGTCAACTCTTAGTGGTGTGTTAATAATACCCATTTGCTAACCAGGTAGCCTTACTGGACACAGTCTATCTTCAGTTATGACCCATTGACAGTGTCTGGTTAAATGACTTGCTTAAGGTCACACAGTAAGCAAATGAGGGTTATTCGAATCAAACCCTGTACCCCAGGAAAAACAGCTCACAACCTTCACCCACTGTACCAACTGCTGTACTACCTGTCATCTGGACAATATTCTTCCCTGGTCCCCTTTAAAAGAAAAGCTTCTTCTAGACCTTAAGTTTACTCCTGATCTTTTAATAAGTGTGAGTTTCACCCTGAAACTAAAGAAATCTGTTCTCCTTCCTACTTAAGATCTGTTTTTTTTCGGTTGCCATATGAACTTTATATGATATTTCTTCTTCAGGACAAAATACAGTTTGTAATCTCTTATTGCCTGAGTCCTCTTTATCTGGAAATGACTTAAGCAAGAGATATACTGAGAGCCCTGGAGTGCATGGCTTCAACCATTCAAATGGATGTTCATCGTGTTTCACTATTGCAGTCATGAATGTAGGGTTCTCCCCTGCCGGCAGGCAGTCCTCGGTCGGCCAGAATCCCAAAGTCTGGGTCCGGCATCGGCTGCTCAGCCATGCTCCCTGACGTCAGAGCGCCAGGAGTATAAAACTGACAGCCGACGCCATGTTCTCCAGTCTTTCTTGCCGTGCGGTGATAGCAGTTCGCAAGTGCCGGTCGGCTAACTCCTGACAATTTTTTATAAACGTACTTCAGTCTGAAGACTTTCTTCTCCTACTCAAAGCTAAGTACCCCGTTGGGGAAACTTTTTTCTTGCTCCAGTCCGATGTCAGAAAAAGTTAATAATTGTATTTCATGTGGGAAGCAAATACCTCATAAGGATTTTCATTCTTACTGTATTCCTTGCCTAGGCCCTGACCACGACGTAGCTAGTTGTCGGTTTTGTGCTAGATTCAATCAACGTACGATTAAACGAAGGTACGATTTTGCATTTCTTTACTTCGGTAGGCGTTTTAATTACAAAATGTCGTCTGATACGGTTCCGGCTACCGGAGTTCACAAACGACGCAAGGATAAAGACAGGCCTCCGAGGTCCAAATCAGAAGATGTTGTACAAGCAGAGCCAGCTTCAGGTTCGGCCGTCATCAGTGAGGTGCTTTTGCAGCCCCTGTCGTCGGCCATTTCGGAACCGATAGCCGAAACGGACTCCCACGAGGAGCCAACTAGGCCTTTGAATATTTCTGTTGCAGGACCTTCGCACAATGCTCCTTCGGATGGGTCTGGAGCCGCTGTGCAGGTACCGGCTTCCGAAGGGGTTTTCAGGCCTACTCAACTTCTAATAAAGGCAAAGCCAAAGACAAAGGCAAAGACTCCGTCCAAATCAAAGACTGCAGCCCAGGCCTCTTCTGATCCGGCACCCAAGTCTCAGAAACAGTTACTTAAGATGGCGGAGGACTTACTTACTATGATTAGGGGTTCACATCCCCCTCCAGATAAAAGGCCAAGGCAGGAAGTGTATTATGACTCCTCTGATCACGCTTTTGTTTCTTCAGATGTTCTTCATCCCACATTGCTGCAGTCCTAACACTTGGGTAGTCCGCTGTCCCTCGGTCGGCCCGAATATCAGAGTATAAGGCTGACGTCGGTCAAGGCGCATTTGACTGACATCAGAACGTCAGGGTACAAATGCGCATGACCGACGTCATATCCTCAGTCTTTTTTGCCGCATGGTCCGATGCAGAAGCAGTGTTGCAAGTGCCGTTCGGCGTTCTGAAATTTTTCGAATTCGGAGTTTCAGACCGAAGTCAGAGTTGGTTAAGTACCCCGTTGGGGAATATTTTGGTTTTTTCTTGCCTCAGTGGTTTACCGGATGTCAGAAAAAGTGAATAACTGTATTTCTTGTGGGAAACAGATACCGCATAGGGATTACCATAATTCGTGTATACCTTGTTTAGGACCTGAGCACGATGTTGTTGGATGCCGCTTTTGTGCTAGGTTTAATAAACGCACTATAAAGCGGAGGTTGGATTGTGCAAGGTTGGTCTTTGGGAAGCGGTGCAATTACAAAATGCCGTCGGATGCTCCGACGCCGGCTTCCTCAAAGAAGCGCAAGGACAAGGCAGTGAAACCTAGGTTAGAGGAGTCGTCCGAACGGGACGCCGGTTCTTTAGAGGCGTCAGTGGAACCGGTGGTTCCGACGGAGGCCTCTCTGGAGTCCCAGGGAGAAACTTTGATTTTACAGGATGTGGCCTCCCAGGAGGCAGGGCAGGCTGTAGGGGCTTCTCAAGTAACTGTACTCCCCTCCCTTCCGAAGGGGTCTAGGCCCTCTCTTTCTGCTTCCAAGGCTTCTCCTAGAGGCAGGTCTAGTTTAGCTTCTGTGGGGGTCACTCCCAGTTCTTCAGGTGCTGTGCCCAAGAAGCACATGCTCAAAATGGCAGAGGATTTAATTACTTTAATTAGAGGCTCTATGCCCCCTCCTGATAAGAGGCCTAGGATGGAACCTGTGTTGGGGATTATGAGCAGGCTTCGATGTGTCTGAGTCTTCGGCTGAAGACTTGCAGGAGTATTCTCATTATTCTGATTCTGATGTGGATGATTCTACTCCTTCTGCTTCTCCTCCTGAGGATTTTTCTTTTTCAGAGACCCTTCACTCCATGAGGGAGCATTTTAGATGGGAAGGCCAGGATTTCTCTGATTCCAGGAAAAGGCTTAGGGAATTTTTGTTTTTACCCCAGCATAGGCCTTTAGCTATACCTCCTGTTCTGAATGTGGTGGAAGATGTGTTTGCAGAGGCTTCTCTTAATCCGGATTCTTTGCCTCCTGCTCCTGTTAAACCAGATAGGTATTACAGGGTGCCTGAAGCTCATAAGTATCTTTTTAAGAGTCCTAGGGCAGACCCAGAAACTATTAGCCAGGGGCCTAAGGGTGTTAAGGCTTCTGTTGTCAAGAATCCGGTTCCTGCAGATAAAGAGGCCAGGGCCTTGGATAGATGGGGAAAGAAAGTTTATACTTCTTCCACTCTAGCCATGAGAGCTTTGAATTGCCAGTTTCACATGTTGAAATATCAAAATTATCTCCTTTCTCAGTTGAAATCTAAGGTTGATGCTCTGGCGGAAGGTATTGACTGTAAAGAGTTACAAGATTTAGTGCATGTTTCTGAGCAGGTGGGTAAGCATTCTTTGCAATGTGGTTTTGATGCTGTACAGGCCTCATCTAGGGTGGCTGCCACTGGGTCAGTTCTTCGCAGGCATGCCTGGCTGAGGGATCAAAATTTATCTGACCATGTTAAAACTAGGATTTTGGATGCACCTTTGCAATCTGATGTTTTGTTTGGTTCTCCTGTTGAAGCAGTTTTAAAGAAAATGGAAGACAAAGCTAAGTCTATGCAGACTGTTAAAGATTTTTTGCAGGTTCAGCCTCCAAAGTTTAGTAGAAATTGGCCTACTAAAGGGTGGACATATCCTTCTTATGATTCCCAGTCTAGGGGTAGATCTAGACGTGGCAGGGGCAGAGGTCAGGGCTCTTTCAGGCCTAGAACAGGGAGTTCTCCTGCACAGTCTTCGAGTGAGGGCAGGGGTCAGTCCTTTCGTAAACAGACCCAATGACCTACCTTTTCAGCTGCCAGAACCCTTTCGCCTGGCAGCACCTTTGGGAGGAAGGTTGGCACTTTTCAAAGAAAATTGGAGTTTAATTACCCAAGACAAATGGGTACTGGATATCATACATCACGGTTACAGGTTTTATTTCCATACCTTGCCTCCTTTCAAAGGCATGCCAGACATTCCTCCTCAACAAAGAATAGAGGCTCACAAGCAAATTTCACTGTTACTCCAAATAGGGGCCATACAGCCGGTTCCTATGCCAGAAAGGGGCCTAGGATTTTATTCTCGCCTGTTCCTAGTACCAAAGAAGGGGAACACGTGGAGACCAATTTTGGATTTATCTATCCTCAACACTTATCTGGACATTCCCAAGTTCAAAATGTTGACGTTGCAGCAGCTTTTACCTCTGCTGGGCAAAGATCATTGGATGGTAACTTTGGATCTCAAGGAGGCTTACCTTCATGTTCCTATCAGACTAAGTTGCAGGAAGTATCTGCGTTTGAGCTGGAACTTCTCACTATCAGTACTCTGCATTGCCCTTTGGCTTATCTACTGTGCCCAGAGTGTTCACGAAAGTTCTGGCTCCAGTGATAGCTTTCTTCAGGCTAAAAGGAATACAGATTTATCCTTATTTGGACGACTGCCTGATTCTGGCTCAAGGAAGGGAAGAGCTTCTTCATCATTTGGAATATGTGATAGCAGTGCTAAGATGCCTGGGGTATTCTGTGAACGAAATAAAGTCCAGTCTAGTACCCTCACAGGACATGTGCTTTCTGGGTGTGAGACTGAATACAGCATCCCAGATGGCCTTTTTAACCCCGGACAAACAAAAGAGTCTATCCCTTTACTTCCATCAGCTATCTCATCAGTCCGGGCTGACTGCAAGGACAGTCCTTCAAGCCTTAGGGTTCATGGCATCTTGTATTCTGGTGCTTCCCAATGCCAAATTGCATATGAGGAAGCTACAATGGTATCTCAAAATGTATGGACACAGCACTGCCAGGATCTGGACACTGTCATTCAAATAATACCTTGCATTCAAAAGGAATTTTTGTGGTGGGCTCAGGAATGTCACCTAAACAAGGGACTCTCTGTGACCCGGCCAGAGGCGAGTCAGATTTTAACGACAGATGCCTCAGACATAGCTTGGGGAGCTCATCTAAATGGAAAGTGGATACAAGACAAGTGGCCTGCCAGACTACAGCATCTACATATCAACATGAAGGAGATGTTAGCAGTCCAGTTTGCATTAATAGCTTTCAAGGATTTACTTCTTCCAGGGCAGGTGTTGATTCTAACAGACAACACAACTGTCATGTGGTACATCAACAAGCAAGGGGGAACACATTCTTATCCTCTATGCAGGCAAGCAATGATTTTGTGGGAGACTGCTCTCAGTTTACAACTAAGTCTTCAGGCAAGGTTTCTGCCGGGAGCACAGAACTCCTTAGCAGATGTGTTAAGCAGACAAATCATGGATCCCCACGAGTGGAAACTGGATCTTCATGTATTTCAGAAATTGACAGTGTCCTGGGGAACTCCAGACATAGATCTGTTCGCTTCTCCACTAAACCACCAGCTGCCAAAGTTTTGCACAAAGCGGTTTCATCCCACAGCTTGGAAAGTGGATGCTCTTTCTTTCAGTTGGAAAAATCTTCATGTGTATGCCTTTCCACCTCTGCCTCTCCTCCCAAGGGTACTTCTGAAGGTCAGACAGGACAAACCAAGGATGATTTTGATAGCTCCAGATTGGCCTCGACAGCACTGGTACCCACTACTGAGAAGTCTAGTACGGAAGCCTCCATGGCCTTTGCCTTTGATTCCACATCTGTTGTCCCAGGAGGACAGTCATTTGCTCAATGTCAAACTTCACTCTCTTCACCTAACAGCATGGCATATTCTGTTTTAAACCATAGAGGGTCTCAACTTCCACAACAGGTTTTGAATGTGATTTTGGAAGCTAGAAGGCCTAGTACAAGGAAAGTGTACGCAGATAAATGGAAGAGATTTTTATTTTGGAGTGCAGCTAAGGATTTGGATGTTTCTGAGCCTGATTTAAGTGTGGCTCTTCAATATCTTACTGAGTTATTGGACAAAGGTTTGTCCTTCTCTTCTATTAAGATTCATGCTGCAGCAATTTCAGCTCACTACGATTGTGACCCACCATTGTTTTCTCATCCTTTATTCAAGCAATTTCTTAGAGGGGCAAAGAATATAAGACCCCCACGAAGGGCTCCTACTCCTGCTTGGGATCTCAATTTTGTGTTGGAGAAACTCACTCTACAACCTTTTGAGCCTGCAGCTACTGCTGAGTTGAAATATTTGTCATCGAAGACTGCTTTTTGTTGGCCATTACCTCTGCAAGAAGGGTTTCTGAATTGCAGGCCCTTATGGCAGTTGAGCCTTTCTTAATTTTCCACAAGGATAGGGTATCTTTACGTACTAATCCTTCCTTTATGCCTAAAGTGGTTTCTAGTGTGGCTTTAAACCAAACTATTCATTTGCCTACTTTTTATGCAAATCCCCAAACTAAAGGGGAAAAGATTTTGCACACTTTAGATGTACACAGGCAGTTGCGATATTATTTGGACAGAACTAAAGGGTTCAGACAATCTCAGCAGTTATTAGTTTCTTTTGCTTTGTGCTCTCTGGGCAAGCCAGTGTCAAAACAAACTATTTCTAAGTGGATTGGATTTTGCATTGCTTTCTGTTATTCCCATCATGGCAAAGAGATTCCAGCTGGGATTAGACCTCATTCCACTAGGGCTACTGCTACTTCAACAGCTTTTTTGAGGGGGGTGGCTACTAAGGATATTTTGGAGGCAGCCACTTGGAGTTCAGTGCATACCTTCTCTAGGCATTACAACCTTCCATTGTACTCTAAATCCAGGGCTGGTTTTGCCACTGCTGTGTTGCAGGGCATTCTGGCAGCTCCTGCTTCATTATAGTTTAGCCATCCTCCCTTACCTCTGCTTTGGGATTCTACCCAAGTGTTAGGACTGCAGCAATGTGGGATGAAGAACATAGTACAGTTTTGTACCTACCATAAATGTAGATGTTCAAGATCCACATTGCTGCAGTCCAATTACCTCCCTCCTTCCCTCTGTTGTTTGAGGTGGTTGTGTGGGTTGGGTTATCCATCTGAGGTATATTGCATTTTTGTATATATTGTATATATTATACATATTTTTGGTGTTAGGCTAGTTGGTTGTTTAGTTGTTGTCTATGGGTTTTGACCTTTCTTTTTAGGGTCTTCTGACATCTGGGGCAAGAAAAGACTGAGGATATGACGTCGGTCATGCGCATTTGTACCCTTACGTTCTGATGTCAGTCAAATGCGCCTTGACCGACGTCAGCCTTATACTCTGATATTCGGGCCGACCGAGGGACAGCAGACTACCCAAGTGTTAGGACTGCAGCAATGTGGATCTTCGAACATCTACATTTATGGTAGGTACAAAACTGTACTTTTCTTCTTCTGACCAGGAATATTCTTTCCCTCCTTATGAGGATTCTGATGCTGAGGAATCCATTCCTTCAGCTTTTCCCCCTGAGGATTTCTCCTTTGGGGAAACTTTGCATGAAATGAGGGAACATTTTCACTGGGAAGGACAGGAGTACTCGGAATCTAAGAAAAGACTAAGGGATTTTCTTCTTCCCCAACATAGACCCCTGGCTATTCCTCCTATTTTGGATATTGTGGATGATGCTTTTTTGGAGGCTAACTTAACTCCTGACTCTTTTCCTCCACCTCCTGTTAAGCCAGACAGATATTATAGGGTTCCTGATTCCCACCAGTTTTTATACAAGAACCCTACTGCTGATCCTGAAACCATTTCTCAGGGCCCCAAGGGGGTTAAGGCCGCTTCTGCTAAAAACCCCATTCCCACTGAGAAGGATTCCAGATCTTTAGAAAGATGGGGCAAAAAAGTGTACACTTCAGCTACTTTATCTGTTAGGGCTTTAAACTGTCAATTTCATATGCTGAAATACCAGCAATTCCTTCTGTCTGTTTTGAAACAAAAGCTAACTTCCATTTCCACCTGTGCAGATGATAAGGAATTACATGACTTAATGCATGCCACTGAACAAGTTGGGAAGCATGGTTTACACTGTGGATTTGATGCCTTAGAGGCTTCTTGTAGGGCTGCTGCCCCTGGTACAGTCATTAGAAGGCATGCTTGGTTAAAGGAACAAAACTTGCCAGATCAAGTAAAAGCTAAGTTATTGGATGCTCCTGTTCAGTATAATGTTTTGTTTGGATCTAAGGCTGAAGAGGTGATAAAGAAGATGGAGGACAAGGCAAAATCCATGCAAACGGTTAAGGATTTCTTACAAGTACAGCCACCCTGATTTAGTAGGAATTGGCCTACTAAAAATTGGTCCTTTCCCAATTCAGACAGGCCTCAGAGGGGCAGATACAGACGCTCCCGAGGAAGGCCTCAAACGCAAAACTCTTATAGACCAAGACAGTGGACTGCTTCCACCCCTAGGGGAGGAGAGGACAGGCCGCAAGCTCATAGAAAACAGGCTCAATGACTCCCTCTGTTGGGCTGCAGGAACTTCTTGCCTGGAAGCCCCTCTCGGAGGAAAACTTTCTCTTTTCACCTAAATTGGACTCATATAACCCAAGACAAGTGGGTTCTGGATGTGGTTTCCAGAGGTTACAAATTCCATTTTCATACCCTACCAAGACCAAGCGGATGGCCAGATCTACCAAAACATCAATGGTTAGAGGCCTTAAACCAGGTGGAAGCCCTCTTGGCTATGAAAGCCATAGAACTGGTTCCACTTTCAGAAATGGGACAAGGTTTTTACTCGAGGCTCTTTCTAGTCCCCAGAAAGCAAAATTCATGGAGACCCATTCTGGATCTGTCAGTCTTAAACACTTTTCTCGAAATACCAAAATTCAAGATGCTTAATCTACAGCAGCTACTCCCAATACTGACCAAAAACGCATGGATGGTAACTTTGGATTTAAAGGAGGCTTATTTTCCCATCAGGCAGGAGTGCAGAAAATACCTCAGGTTCAAGGCCGGATCGAGGCATTATCAATTCTCTGTGCTGCCCTTTGGATTGTCTACTGCGCCCAGGGTCTTCATCAAGTGCCTGGCTCCAGTAGTAGCCTATTGCAGACTCGAGGGAATTCAAATTTACCCTTATCTGGACGATTGTCTTATTCAGGCAGACAGCAAGGATGTCTTACTCCAGCATCTAGAATTTGTTCAGAAACTTCTCAAGTTCCTGGGATTCACTGTCAACATAAAAAAGTCAAATTTGACACCCTCGCAACAGATAACTTTTCTGGGTGCTCTTCTAAACACAACAACCCAGATGGCATTTCTGACATACGAAAAACAATTACAGCTGGCTTCAACTTTCAAAACCTTGGCAACATTAACTCAGCTATCTGCAAGGAAATTCCTGCAGGCTTTGGGTTACATGGCCTCCTGCATCCTTCTCGTACCATATGCAAGACTACATATGAGGAAAATACAGTGTTACCTAAAAAGTGTATGGTCTCAACATTGCCACAGTTTAGACATACAGATCACCGTCCTGCCTCGTCTTCAAAAGGAATTCCTTTGGTGGTCCAAGGCATGTACTCTAAACAAAGGGAAACCCTTCAGTCTGCCTCCAGCCAGTCAGATACTAACCACGGACACCTCAGATTATGCATTTGGAGCCCATTTGCAGGGCAACTGTCTGCAGGGCCTTTGGACAAAGGATCAGAAGCACCTGCATATCAATTTAAAGGAAATGCTAGCCGTTCAGAACGCTCTATTGGCCTTCAGGAATCTTCTACAACCAGGGCAACTACTGATACGGACAGACAACACCACAGTTATGTGGTACATAAACAAGCAAGGGGGATCACATTCCTAACCCCTTTGCAGACTAGCCATGAATCTATGGAACACAGCTCTAGCTTGCAAATTGGAACTTCAAGCTCAGTTTCTACCAGGGAAGCAAAACTTCCTGGCAGACAGTCTGAGCAGAAACCTGTCGGACCCACACGGATGGATGCTGGACACCGAAATATTCAAGATGATTACAGCAGTCTGGGGATGTCCTCACATAGACCTCTTTGCATCCCATCTCAATCATCAACTATAGATTTTTTGTACCAGGACATTCCACGAACTAGCTTGGAAAGTAGATACACTATCATTCAGTTGGAGAAACCTCTCTGGGTATGCCTTCCCGCCTCTACCCCTTCTTCCACGGGTGTTATTAAAGATCAAACAGGACAAGTCCAAGATGATAATTTTGCTGGCCCCAAATTGGCCTCGACAGTTTTGGTACCAAACACTGAAAAACCTTTCTCTGGACCCTCCTTGGGTTTTACCAGTCTCCGAACCTTCTTTCCCAACACCAGGGTCAGGTTCTGCACTCCCATGTCAAAACTCTCAACCTGGCGGCCTGGTTAATCCAGGGTCTATGATTCATTCTCTCCTTCCCAAGCAGGTTATGGATGTCATTTTAGAAGCCAGACGGCCTAGCACTAGAAAATCTTATGCAGGAAAATGGAAAAGATTTTGCACCTGGATGCAGGCTCAGGATTCGGACCCTCGTATTCCTGACATTCCTCTGATTTTACTATACCTGACAGACCTCATACATAAGGGTCTCTCTTTTTCTTCCATAAAGATACGTGCCTCTGCTATTTCTGCTCATTATAATACAGACCCTCCAATCTTTGCTCACGAGACAGTTTCTCAGAGGAGCTAAGAACTTAAGGCCTCCTAGATCTCCTCCCATTCCTGCCTGGGATCTCAACTATGTTCTGGAAAAACTCACCTTACCTCCTTTTGAGCCTGCTGCCACATCTGACATCGAGTTTTTATCTTGGAAGACAGCCATCCTGTTAGCTCTGACCTCTGCCAGGAGAGTTTCAGAGTTGCAAGGTCTCATGGCTGTGGAACCATATATTATTTTTCATCAAGATAGGGTGTCTTTAAGGACTAATCCTACTTTCATGCCTAAGGTGGTTTCCAGAGTGGCTTTAAATCAAACTGTTCACTTGCCAACTTTTTTCCCCAGTCCTCAAAATAAGGGGGAAAGGATCTTGCATTCCTTGGATGTACACAGACAACTATGTTTTTACCTGGACAGAACCAAGGACATCAGGAAATCAGAACAATTGTTTGTTTCTTATGCTTCAAGTTCCCAAGGCAAAGCCATTTCTAAACAGACCATTTCAAAATGGATTGCTCATGGAATCCGATTTTGTTATTCACACCATGGAAAGCAAATCCCAGGGAGTATAAGGACTCACTCTACCAGAGCTGCTGCCACTTCAGCTGCCTTCCTCAGGGGAGTTCCTACCAAAGACATTTTGGAAGCTGCAACTTGGAGTTCAGTGCATACTTTTTCTAAGCACTACAATCTACCTCTCTACTCTAAGTCTGGGGCAGGCTTTGGTTCTGCAGTCTTGCAGGGCCTTTTAGCCGCCCCCTCTACTTTGACCACCTCCCTTTTATTCTGCTTTGGGATTCAACCCTACAGTCATGACTGCAACAGTGAAACACGATGAACATAGTACAGTTGTGTACACTTACCATAAATGTAGATGTTCGAGTGTCTTCACTGTTGCAGTCTGGGTTACCCTCCCTCCTGTCCCCTCTTATTTTTTCTTTTGTGTGGCTCCCTTCTTCACCCTTCTTCTGAGGTATATGTGCAAAGGGTATGGGATCTTACTCATTTTGGAACTCCTGACATCTGGGGCAAGAAAAACTGGAGAACATGGAGTTGGCTGTCAGTTTTATACTCCTGGCACTCTGATGTCAGGGAGCATGGCTGAGCAGCCGACGCCGGACCCAGACTTTGGGATTCTGGCCGACCGAGGACTGCCTGCTGGCAGGGGGATAACCCTGCAGTCATGACTGCAACAGTGAAGACACTCGAACATCTACATTTATGGTAAGTGTACACAACTGTACTTTGTGTTCAACAGACGCCACATGAGAATGATTCAGTAACATTTCCAGTCCATCTGAGTACAGTACTGCCATCCCTCAACTTTCCTAGTCCTCTTTTTCCTTTCTTGAAGCATAAGATCCTTTGGTGGAGCAACAAGATATCAGTCAATCCAGAAGTGCTCTTTCTGGTTCTCTCTTCCTGCCAGCAGGTTCTCACAGATGTTTAAGACCTGGCATGAGGGGCATATGTTCATGGAACATCAAAGTCTAAGATGTGTGGTCAAGACAGGACAGAAATAATCACATAATGTCTAGGAAATAAAAGCACTCACCCTGACTTGTCAAGGTTTACACTACCTTTATTCTCCAGGAACTCTCCAGATTCTCGCTGACAGTGCCATGGTAATGTACATCAGCAAACAGGTAGGGTCAAAATTTTACCTGTGCAGACTTGCCATAACAACCTGGGAGATAGCTATTCAGCAAAACCTCTTCCTTCAGGGCAGTTTTTACATTCTGTCAGAGATAAATATATTGGTAGATTACTTGAGCAGATCCAAGCAAACCCGCATGAATTGATGTTGAATGGAGAGGTTTTCTTGCAAATTATTCGAACTCCCCAAATAGATTTATTTTGCCACCACTCTGAATAGGCAGCTCAAACTTTTTTGCCACAGAGTTCTTTGTCTAGATGTTTATAAAACGGATGCCATGTCAGTCTTCTCGAAAGGGATGTTCCTGAATGACTTTTCTCTCATTCCAAGATCCTGCTCAGAATCAAGAAATCAAAAGTACTGCTTCTGACCTTTTGGCCTAGACAGCATGGGTTCTCCCTTATTTTCAGCCTGGCCAAGAGCAGTCATTATCAGTTATCCCACAGGATTTACTTGCTCACACAACAGAAGGGCTGTATCATTCATTCAGCTTGCAAACCCTACACCTGATGATCTGAGATCATTTTCATTCTTCCTCAATGTATGGGTTATGGATCCGCCCTCTGATTTGACTCTGCTGCATTCTACAAACTTCAGATCCAACTCTTGAGTTCCTCCCTCTACCCATAATGACCTAGTCCATCCCCAATACCTCAGCTCTCATTTGCTGCCATCTTGCATGGATGTGGATCCTATCTCTGAACATTTTGTCATGTTTCTAAGTTAAGAGTAAGTGTTTTTCTTCTCCAAAATTATCTGGCTCTCACTCGTATTTAAATTAGAAATTTCCTTCTCTAAAATTTTGAGTTTTCTTTCTGTTAAATTACTTGTTCCTTTCCTTTTTTCTGTAGTTTAAGTTATTGTTATGGCTGAGAAGCCTACAGGGTTTAAAATATGCACTTCCTGTGGTCTCAAAATTCCAGATTCAGATGCCCACAGGGAGTGCGTTTATTGTTTAACAGCAGCACACCTGGGTACAAACTGTACTGTTTGTGCGTAGTTTAACTTCAGGGCTGTAGATGACAGATGAAGCAAGTTAGTCCTTAAAGGGTTATTGCTCCCTTCCTCCTCTTTTTCATATGGGGCTCAAAACCACCAGCAGATCTTCCAAGGCTCCATCGGAGCACAGAAAAAAGATCCCCCGCCTAAGTCTCCCAAGACGACTTCATCCTCGGAGCCTCCAAAAAAAATCTGGAGGTCTTTAGATCTGACAAGAAGAAATCTATGGATCCTAAGCCTTTGGATCCAATAGTCAGCTTGTGTACTCATGCTTAACCCACAAATCCGAAACTCTCGGATCCAGTCTCTTGTACTTGCCAAAAACCTCATTCGCCATAGACCGTGTTGCTCCTCGGCTCCATTCCCATCTTATGCAAAATCCAAGGAAGCACTCCAGACCTCAGTCTGCCACCTCATCTGTCAAGTCCTCCAAAATTCTCTCTGAAGCAGAAGTGGATAGGATGCTGAGGAAGTTTCTCAGAGGTCAGATCCAGATGGGGATTATACTGTCTCAGTCTCCCAATGGATCCATGAGCCTTCCATCCACTTGCCATACAGTTGCATCTCCTCCAATTCTTCCTTCAGTTACAGAGCCACAGGATCTGAGAATTCCGAGAGTACCAGTGTCAGAGCTGAAGAGAATAATGTCTTTGATCCCAACTGTCTCCCTGACAAATTCTACTCCTATTCTATCCTATTGGGATAAGTCTGAGAGCCGAAGCATCAATGTCAGTTCTGTGAGTCTGGGATTGACGCAAATGTTGTTAGAGCCTGTGTGCTAGATAGGTTGGGTCTGGCTCCCTAGTCGAGACACAGATCCAGTCAAAGTTCTGGCTTGCCTACTTTGGAGGTGTCTGCTGTGGTGAGGCCAGCTGCGGCTTCCCTGCGTCAAGTCAGCCTTTGAGGTGGTGGAGAAGGTGTTCTCTTATTCAAGATAGTCTCATACATCCTCAGATAATACACCTCATCTCCCTTTGGTTCCGAGCTCTGTTCTTGTCAGACCTTCTCTGCAGGGACAGCTAGTACTAAGTAGTGTCCAGACGGTCCCCATAGAGGAACTACCCCTCTCTTCGGACACCTCTCCAGAGCATCTCACTGAGGAGCTTCATCAAAAAAAAAAATGTGCAAAAGGAGGCACATAGATTTGGAATCCCTCACTGAAGATACTGACTTTGAAGTTGAAGGCCCCCCCCAGATCACCACCAGATGACATCTCCTTTGGAAACATTTTGGAAATCCTTAAGCAAAACAGTATTTGTTCCTCTTGATAACCTTTCTTGAGGAGTCGGTATTCCTGAAAGCTTTTAGTTCAGGCTTGTGTACGTCTTGGGTGACTCCGCCAGCAGATGAGCTCCTCGATCTAGTCTCTTGCCAAGCACCCAGACACCTGGGCTATAGAGAAAGCAAGAGAAAAAGAGGATGATTATCCTTTACTTCTATGCACTATTTTGTTTACTGTTTAGGAACAGATTGGTAGATTAGGTGGGTAAAGATTAGGAGGGTTTAATTAAGTGTAAGGACATAAGGTGGTGCTGTTAGGAGTAAGGAAGTACAGAGATCAAGGGAGATAAGAGCTGATGAATGAAAGTACAGAGGATGTGAAGAGAACAGAGGTTCAGAAAGAAAGGTGCAAGGGAGGACAGGGTAAGGAGAAATAAGGGAAATTACTGTAGGAAGAGTCAGGGGGGTGTTTACAGTGGTATGTAAAATTATTTTTTAGGAAGTCTTTGAGGGCATGCTTGAATTCTCTAAGGTCGGTTATTTTCCTAATAGACAGCAGAAGCTTGTTCCAAGAGAGGGAAGGAGAGTATCTATAGAGAGTTTGACCATTTGACCTCTGGCTTATAAATTTCAATAAGTTGTGGCCCAAAGATCTGAGGGTTCTTGGGGGAGTATAGAGAGAGAAACAGAGGAGATGTCTGGACAGAAATCAGACTTGTAGAGGGTGGAGTGGATAAAAAATAGTTAATAGAGCAGGAGCTGGTAAGGGAATTCTAACCATTTTAGACTTTTGAGAGAGAGAGACAGTGATGAGATGTAGAGATTTGGTTGGCAACAAATCTGGTAACTTTATTGCAAGTCGTTTTGAGTTTGGATAAAAGGGAGGACTGCAGGTTAGGATTTGTGAGTTATAAAGGAGACTTGGGAGAAGATAGGCATGGGCAAGAGACTTGGGAGAAGATAGGCATGGGCAAGAAAGAGAAGTGCATGATTATTTAGGATTTTCTTTTGTTTCTGTACAGTAGGCCTAGTTTTTCGTGAGTTTTCTTGATGCAGTGATGGACATGAAGGTTGAATTTGAGTTGGTTGTCTATGAAGACATCAAGGAGCTTAGTGTTTGTTTCAACCATAGTAGTATTGTTAAGGGAAGTAATGGAGAATGTAGGCTTAAGGTGGGCAAGAGATTTAAGAAAGAATAGTAGAAGTTTAGTCTTTTGGGGATTTGGTATCAGTTGGTTATTGGGGAGCCAGTTTTTGAAAGATTTGAATGATTTCTAAGTAAGATGTGGGATGAGAGGGGTCATGAGAGATAGAGATGACTGTGGTGTTGTCAGCGTATTGTATGAGGGATGACTGAGGGGAGGATGCGTATTGATTTGTGAAGATGTTGAATAATAGGGGTCCAAGTATTGACCCTTGTGGGACACCCATCTTGATGGGTAGTGAGTGGATAATGAGGAGAGCCATTTGACTGATTGCTGCCTGTTTGATAACTTGCCAAACCAGGAGATAGTTGAACTTGAAAGATTGAGGTCAGAGAGTTTAGCAAGGATCTTAGGGTGAGAAATGGTGTTAGAAGCTTTGGAGAGGTCGAGGAATAGACAGGAGACTAGTTTATCTCTGGTTTGTGAGATGTGATGGATGAAGGATATGAGGGCTGTTGTGGTGCTGTGGTTAGGGCAGAAGCCATGTTGGGTGGAAGTTGGGAGATTTTCTTGGCTTAGGTAGTCCAGAATTTGTTTGTGTACACATTTTTCCAGAATTTTAGAGAGATGTGGCAGTATAGCAATAGACAAAAGCAACAACCAAGGGTTAGACTGCAGGAACATCTTAAAAGACATTAAATGTAAGAAAGTTGAAAGTCCTGTAGTTGTTCATTGTATGTTTTGTCATGGGGGTAATTCTAATTGTTTAAAAAGTACTATTTTGGAAAAAGTATTAGGTTCTGATAGTTTTGAATTGAAAAATAAATTGCATTACAAGGAAACCATTTACATTTTAAAATTTGGTACTCTTGTCTCCTTTAGCTTTAAACCTTGAATGTAATTGGAAGGCATTGCTTTTTGAATTAAGTGCACCTTTTTAGTGTTTTTTATTGGCTGCAGATTTAATGTGTTAATTATTAACTTTATTGGGGGCTTTATATAATGTGTTTTTTATATGTTGAATCTCATCTCTTGAAGGCTTGTTAGCCAAGGCGCTAAGATCATTAAATATCATTTTCTTTTCTCTGCCCATTGTTTTTGGTTGTTGTTTTTGTATATATTTTTTCTTTTTTGTGGTATATTTGACAGTATAGCAAAAGGCCTGTAGTTTGATATTTCTGTAGAGTTGTCTCCTTTGTGGATGGGAAGAGCAAAAAATTGCTTCCAAGTAATGGGTACTGTAGATTATTCTATAGAACTGTTAATCAGAATGGAAATAAGAGTATGCTGTAGAGTTAGCTGCTATCTTTAGGAAGAGTGGAGGTAAATTATCTGCTGATGGGGAGCAAGGTTTGAGCTTTTGAAGTAAATATGTTATGTAAATGGTGGGAATTGTTTTTAGAGTGAAAACATTACTTTGTTGATGTTGAATGGAGGGGTCGGGGGGGTTAGTGCTATGAGAGATCTGCATAAGTTTACTAACTGTGTATGAAGTAGGAGTTAAATATTGATACAATTTCTTCAGGAGAATTTTTGGGTAAGGGTTAGGTGTAGAGGGATTTCCAAGGTGAGGTATTTGGTTAATAGAGTTCCAGAATAGTTTTTGGTTACTATTGTGTGATGTTAGGGATCCCTGTTAAGTTTTTTTTGTCTTTTTGTTGATGTGTTATTTGGTAAGGTTGTGAAGTTCCTTGTATGTTAGTAGGGGAGTTTGGAATGTTGATTTAGTCCAGAGTTTCCAGGAGTTGTCTGTTTTGTGCATGAGAGAGTGAGTAGTCTGAAATAGCCTGAGAGAATTGAGAGGTGTAACTCTAATAGTGCAGAGAGGGGCTAGGGAGTTCAGTAAGTCTAGAAATATGGTGTTGGATTTCTGTACTGCTTCATCTAGAGGTAGATAGGATAGGGGGTGCTAGTTAATAGAGGAGAGAATGTTATTAAAGACTTCAGGGTGGAAGTTGGATAGTCTCCTGCATTCTTTAACTTTGTGTGATATAGGGTAGTGAGGGGTGTATCTAAACACTCTTACAGGAGAGTTGTCACTAATGCAATCTGGAAGAGATTCAGGGTGGTGATATAGGTTAGGATCTGGCACTAGTATCCAGTTGATTGTAGAAGTAGAGTTGGATGATTTAGTAATATGTGTAGGAGAGGAGATAAGTTGTGTGAAGCCATACAAATTAATACAGCAGCTGGGGGTATTTAGAAGTTAAGACATCTCCTAAGAGTGCAGTTTCATTGTGTATGTTGTGTGTGAACCAGGAGAGGGTTTGTTCCAGTATAAGGCTGTTGTTGCCAGGAGATATTTAAATAGCAGCTAGGGTTCTTGTTTTGGGGTTATTAAGTTTGCAGTTTGCTGTTAGAAGTTAGGCTGGGTGGAATGAAAGGGGAGGGTGGGTCAGTGGGTAAAGTGAGAGATGATTGGAGTAAAAATAGTAAATAAAAAAAGTAAATAGCAACACCTTCACCTTTTTTCTTAGGTCTGTCAAGATGTAAGATGTTATCAGGAGGGAGAAATTTTGTCCAAGATTTGAGGTTTGAGCCAGGTTTCAGTAAGAGTTATAATATCAGGAGAGTGTTGTGGCATCCAGGCATGAAATTCACTTACTTTAAGGATGTTACAAATATTAATAGAGCAAAGCGTTAAGTGTTTGGAGGGTTGGTTGTGTGGGTTAGTTATTAGTGGGATGGGAGAGTCCTGGGTTTGGATGAATGTCACCAGAAAGGAGTAGGGAGTTAAAATAAAATGGTTGAGGGAGATGGTGTGTGGTGTTGAAAGTAATATTTCAGCTTAGATTTGGAGGTGCTTAGGGTGAGGAGAGGGATTTTGATGTTTGGAAGAGAGGAGTAGGTAATTAGGAAGAGAGAGGGAGATATTGTGAAAGAATATTGGGATAGAGTGTCTGAGATGTTATTAGTGGAGGTAGGAGGAAGGTGTATTGGTTTAATTTGGATGTGGTATGATGAGAGATGAGATAGAAGTAGTAGGAGGGGTATTAAGAGGAGAGTAGGAAGCATAATGAGGATGGAAGAAGAGGTATAGAAGTGTGTAATGTATGTGTAGGAAGACGTTGGAGAGAGTGCAGTTTATAGAGTGGGTGATTTGAGGGGATGAGTTAGGGGAATATGAAGGAGGAGTTGTGTGGACAGGTTTATGGGAAGTGGGGAAGTGTAGGAAAGGGAGGTAGGGAGTATGTAGCAAGGGCAGTATAGATGTTTTGAGTGTGAGGCAGTTGGAAAGTGGGAGTAAATGTAGGTGAGGTGCGTCAGTGAGTTTTTACTCTAGAAAGGGTGTTTAGACGGGTTTGAAGAGAAAATGTCTGAGAGTTATGAAGTGCGATTGGATGAAGTGAGTGGGAGAGTATGTTGGGTACGTAAGCTTGGTAGGTGGGACTAATGGTTAAGTGGTGGAATTTAGGAGGGAAAGGTATAGAATTTGATGGCTAGCTAGCTTGATGAAGGGGAGGTGCTAAGGAGGGAGGAGATGGAAGGGCTAGCTATAAAAGTAATGCAATCAGGGGTGGCTGGAAATGGGGAAAGGTTAGGGGAGCGGAGGAAGCCCAAGCATAGCGAGGGCAAACGGAATGGGTAGAGCTGCTCAAGGCATTTAACTGATTCATACTCATCAGATTCAGAAAGCTTCAAATTCAGAAGCTGTTGAACAAAAGAGCCATCCAGGAGGTCTCACCAGACCAGAAAGTGTTCGGAACATGCTTGAAGTTGTTTTTAGTGCCAAAAAAGATAAGGGACCTGAGACCAATTTTGGATCTAAGCAATCTGAACCAATGTTTGAGGAAGTCAAAGTTCTGAATGGTCACGGTTCAGTCCATTCTACCTCTTTTACAGAAGGACAATTGGATGTGCTCATTCGATCTTCAGGATGCATACTATCACATCAGAATAGAAGCCCCTGAAGACACTTGTGCTTTCAGCTGGGAGCCAGTCACTCTCAATTCAGAGCCCTTCCCTTTGAACTCACTACAGCCCCCTGAAGACACTTGCACTTTCGGCTGGGAGCCAGTCACTCTCAATTCAGAGCCCTTCCCTTTGGACTAGCTACAGCCCCCACAGTTTTTCCTAAGTGCATGGCAGTTCAATTGAGACTGTAGGAATTCCGGGTGTTTGCAGGGATTATGGGTGTTTCCATATTTAGACAATTGGTTGTTAACTGCTCCAACCAACTGGAACAGTTCAGGGACTATTTGCTCCAAGCCACCTCTAGGTATTACAGTCAACATTCCCAAATCAAAGCTATTACCAGTACAGAGCCTGGACTTCATCTGTGCTCATTTGAATGCAGTAAGTCAGATTGCCTCTGTACTCCAACATCAAATGGTCACAATCAAATTTCAGGTTCAGGAAATCCTTTCTCATCCTGCTTTTCCAGGCAGACTTGATTCTACAGGCTGTAGGTTCCATGGCAGCATCTGTAGTATTATTCCCTTTAGCACATTACTGTATGCGTGTTCTCCAGTTGACTCTAGCTGTTCAGTGGTCTGTTCTTCGACAACAACTTTCATTCCCAGTCAGACTCACTTAAGTATGCAGAAACCATCTTCAGTGGTGGATCCCAGTTGGACAACACTCTCTTGGGTCACCCCTTTGCTCTGTCTCCTCATTAGACACGGTAACCACAGACGCCTCCCAAATGGGGTGGGGTATTTTATTTTTTTGGGAAGGACAGTCCAAGGTGTGTGGTCCCCCCTAAGAGACCTATTTGCATATCAGTCTCCTAAAGATGAGAACAGTCCTTTAGCATTGGAAGAATTCCAAGATGTTCTTCCTCTGGAGACCATTGAGATTCAAACCAACAACATATCTGTGGTCTGGTATATCAACAAACAAATCAGAACTCAATCTTATCCCTTTTGTCAAGAAACAGGCATTCTCCTCCAACAGCTTTCTAGTAACAATGTGCATCCCACGGAAATCCAGTGTACTAGTGGACAAGCTCAGCATATCCATTCTGATGCCTCATGAGTGGTCGCTCAGTCAGTGGCAGAGAAAATTTTTCATCACCGGGGCCAACTTTGTTGCAGTTTGTTTGCTTTGCCCCACATCATCAAATGCAGCAGGTGCTTTGCGCTGATTCCCCCCTCAGTGGGAGTCACCAAAAGATGCTGTAGCCCACACTTGGCCCTCCAGTCTCCTTTATGCCTGTGCCCCCCAGTACCTGTGATTCCAAAGCTCATACAGAAAGCCAAGTGGTTGAACAGCTCAGTTATCCTCATTGCCCCCTTCTGGCTTCACCAGATCTGGTTCTTCCTTTATTTTTATCTTCATCATCCTTCTTGGATACTGGACCCCAGTCCAGACCTTCTGCCCCATTTCTTGGTGATAAAACATTCCAGTATTCCAGCCCTCAAACTAACTGCATGGTTTCTCCAATTCCATTAATAGCTAGATAGCCCAGACTCTCTCTCCTGGTTTGTGATGTACTCTTGTCCCCACAGAAGGATACCACTAAGAGAATTTACAAGAGCAAGTGGAAAAGATTTTCAATTTGGGCCTTGAAAAATGACATTGATCCCTTTATTGTCTGTTTCTTCTGCATTGAAGTGTTTAGCTTCTCTTTTTAAATAATATGCTAGTTTTTCCTTAGTCAAAGTACATTTGGCAGCCATATCAAATTTTCAGTCGGGAGAAAATGCTTCTTGTTTGGCTACTTCCAAGTTATATAAGGCCTTTCTAAAGGGTACCTTTCTGCTTAGAGCACCAGTGAAAGATTTGTCACCCCTCCTGGGATTTAACAGTATTACTGCAAGGCTTAACTCAACAACCCTTTGAACCTTCAGCAAAAACTGACTTAAAATTTGTGTCTTGGGAAAACAGCCCTTTTAGTTGCTATTACTTTTGCTAAATGGTGGCACAGTGTAGCAGTGGATAGTATTGTCGCTTTACAGCATGAGATTCCCCAGTTTGATTTTCTGCTGGGGGTGCCGTCTGTGTGGAGTCTGGATGTCCTCCCTTTGTTTGCATGGGTTTCCTCCAGGTAGTCCGGTTTCCTCCCACATTCCAAAGACCTGCAATAGGTGGATTGGACACTCTAAAACTGGCCATAGGTGTGATTGTGGTCTGAATTTGTCGAAAGTATCACTGTTTGTCAGCCTGCACTTGTTAAAGAAACTCCATCTGCTTGTTACTGTACTGCTCTTAGGTTGTTTTTAACAGTAGTCTGATATTTCTTAACCACCTCTGTTACTGAGTTTGCCAAAGTTCTTCCGAGTCTGCTAAAATATTTTAAATTTTGCAAAGTTTTTGTGTGTTGTGAACAATGCTCAGGGTTAGCTCAGGGTTAGTGAACTTATTTCCAAGGATTCGGGATATTGCAAGAATTCTTTCTTCTATTTTAAAGCATTTGAGCTCAAAGCCAGTTTGTTTGACATTAAGGAGGTACTTTTGCATTCTGGTGGGAGCAGAGAGATAAATTCAACCCATCCAAGGTGGGAACTACTTGTCGATAGCTTATTGTGTTTTATCTGATTGGCCTCAGAGTTTAACTTTATAGAAGTCTTTCATCCTACTGGTATAAAAAGTTGTATTTTTGTGGATTATGCTCATTTATTCAGAGCTTTCTTATGCCTGGCTTGGTTCCCCGTGCTTGCATACAAACCAGCATCTCAATTTTAAAATCCTCTATAGGAAATGCTCTCCATAGTGTCCCACTGTTCACAGCTGCTCGAAGTGCTAACTGTTTGTGCAGAGGGTGGTACCATTGCAGGTCATCTAATAGTATACTGTTTAACACACTCACTTTGCCCTCTAAGTGACTCTCCCTTACTCCTTCCCATCTAGAAATTGTGTTTCCTTGCCTTACATACCATAGGCTAGATTCAGACCTGCTGAAACAGACTGTTTGGTATCATTGTGCTCTTAAACCAGCCATTGTACATTAAGAAGGCCTCTCTTGCACCCTTGTGGCAGGATTGTGTAGCTCAGGACCCATCAGAGTTGGGGAGTGCTGGAGAAAGGCTCAGTTTGGGTATTTCCTATTGGTGGTTGTATTAAAACTGATTAAATTTGTCTGTGTATAAGCCTCGCTCAGTTTACTGACGATGCTTAACATTTGGCAACTTTTAGCCAGAAGTCTGAAGTGTATCTGCACTGAAATCCAAGGTATCCACTGAAAAACACCTGTTAAAGTGCACCATTAAGACAAGTAAATGAATAGAATGTTCTTCGCGTTTCACTGTTGCAGTCATTACATTTAGGTTATCTGCTTGCAGTAGCCCTCAGTCGGCCTGATTAACAAAGTCTTGGTTCCTGCGTCGGTTGCTGTCCCTTCTTCCATGACATCAGGGGTATAAAACATGCAGCCAACACCATTACATCAGTCTTTCTTGCCGTACGGTGCCCGAAGCCGAAGCAGTTTGCAAGTGCCAGTTGGCCGACTCCTGAAATTTTCGTTTTCGAGTTTCAGAACTGAAGTCTTCAACTAAAGCTAAATACCCCGTTGGGGAAAATTTTTCTTGCTCCTTACCAATGTCAGTAAAAGTTAATAATTGCATTACTTGTGGAAAGCAAATACCTCACAAAGATTTTCATTCGTACTGTATTCCCTGCCTAGGCCCTGATCACAATGTACCTTGCTGTCGGTTTTGTGCTTTATTTAATCAGCGCACTATCTGTCGTCTGTATATTTCCGCCTCTAAATATTTTGGTTTTCAGTTTAATTAGCCGGAAATGTCGTCCGTTAGCCATCCGACTATCGGGATTCTGAAAAAACGCAGAGATAAAGACAAGACTTCTGACTCTAAGGCCTTTACTGAGACCCATTTGGAGTCCGGTATGCAGCGAGATGTTTCAGCTGTGGAACCTGCTGATGTGTCTACCTTAGATCAGTCCGGAGCCGCTGTGCAGGCACCGGCTTCTGAGTGTGTATTCAGGCCTACGGACTTGCATATTAAACTAATGCCTCCTTCTTCATTTAGGCCAAAATCTCAAACCATGCCTAAGAAACTGACGCCCAGTCGCATGCACAGGCCTCTATGCCTAAAAAACAAATGATAAGAATGGCTGAAGATCTTATAACTCTAATCAATGGAAGCCAGCCTCCCCCTTCTAAGAAACCTAGGACTGAAGTTGTTTATGAATCTTCTGACCAGAATTCTGATTTTTCTGATGATCTGGATTTGCCCTTATCTACTTATGAGGATTCTGATGCAGAGGACTCTATTCCCTCTGCTTCCCTTCCAGAGGATTTTTTCTTTTGGTGAGACCTTACATACTCTAAGGAAGCATTTCCACTGGGAAAGCCAGGATTTTTCTGATTTAGAAAAGAGGCTTAGGGATTTCTTACTCCTGCCTCAGCATAGGTCTTTAGCTATCCCTCCTGTACTAGACATTATTGATGATGCCTTTTCAGAATCTAGTTTGGCCCCTGATTCTTTGCCTCCTGCTCCCAGAAAACGTGACAGATATTAAAGGAGTCCTGATTCACACAAGTTCCTTTTTAAAAATCCTGTTGTGGATCCAGAGACTATTTCACAGGGACCCAAGGGCATTAAGGCTTCTACTGCTAAAAATCCTACCCTCTGATAGAGACTCCAGAGCGCTGGATAGATGGGGTAAGAAGGTTTACCCTTCGGTAACCTTGACCATTAGGGCTTTAAACTGCCAGTTTCATATGTTAAAGTATCAACATGTTATTGGATTGCTTAAACAGAAAATGATGTTGATTCCTGACACTGCTGAAAATAAAGAATTACAAGATTTAATGTATTCTGCTGAATAGGTTGGAAAACATACTTTGCAATGTGAATTTAATTCATTAAAGGCCTCTTGCAGGGCTGCTGTTACTGGGTCTATGCTCAGAAGGCATGTTTGGCTTAAGGAACAATCTTTGCCTGATCATGTTAAAGCTAAATTGTTGGATGCTACCTTAAATCAGGACCGCCTTTTTGGCAACAAGGCTGAGGAAGTTCTTAAAAAGATGGAAGATAAAGCTAAATCTATGCAAACTGCTAAAGATTTCTTACAAGTTCAGCCTCCTAGATTTAGTAGGCACTGGCCCTCTAAAAAATGGTCCTTTCCAGCCCCTTCCAGGTCTTCTCAAGCCAAATCCAGACACAGCAGAAACCCCAGGTTTCAGTCCCAAGGGGCACACAAGACTAAGCAGTGGGGGGGTTTCCGCACCTAAATCTGGGAGTAGTAAGACTCCCCCCTATGGAAAACTGTCTCAATGACTTGCTTTTAAAACTTCCAAGCACTTCCCAACTTTAGGCGGAAAGATTGGTCTGCAGGCCAAAAAGTGGGAACTTATTATCCAGGACAAATGGGTTTTAAATATAGTGTCCCAAGGATACAGATTTCACTTCCACACGTTACCAACATCAAGCGGGTGGCCAGATCTACCCCCAAATCAGTGGGCAGAAGCCCAAAATCAAGTACTCTCTCTCTTAAACATGGAGGCTATTCAGTTGGTACCAGAAGAGGAAAAGGGACAAGGTTTCTATTCGAGACATTTCCTGGTACCGAGAAAAGGCAATGCATGGCGTCCTATCCTGGGCCTTTCTACTCTAAACACCTTTCTGGTGATTCCAAAATTCAAAATGCTAACTCTTCACCATCTGCTTCCTATGCTAGGCAAAGATGCATGGTTGGCAACACTAGACTTAAAAGAAGCATACCTGCACATCCCTATCAGGGAGTCTTGCAGAAGATACCTAAGCTTCAAAGAAGGCTACATGCACTACCAGTTCTCTGCACTGCCCTTTGGCTTATCTACTGCGCCCAGGGTATTCACAAATTGCCTAGCTCCAGTCATTGCATTTTGCAGGCAAAGAAATATTCAAATATACCCATACCTGGACGATTGTCTAATTCAGGCAGAAAGCCGGAACATTCTTTTGAATCATCTGGCCTTTGTTCAAAGGGTACTGACTTGTCTGGGGTTCACCATAAACGAAAAGAAATCACACCTGGTAACAAATTATATTCCTGGGGGCAAGTGTGAATACAACTTCCCAGATGGCTTTCCTCATGCCAGAGAAACAGATTCATTTGACAACCTACTTCAAACAAGTGACCACAAAAACCCAGCTATCTGCAAGGCAATTACTGCAAGCCTTGGGGTTCATGGCCTCCTGCATTCTTCTAATTCCATATGCAGGGCTGCATGTGAGGAAACTACAATGGTATCTCAAATGCCTATGGTGTCAGCATTCACAGGATGTAGAAGCAAGGATTCCTATCATACCTTGCTACACCTAGAGTTCCTTTGGTGGCAAAAGGCCTGCCACCAAAACAGGGGACTACCATTCACTTTACTCCCTGATCCAAATCTTAACAACAGACGCATCAGGCTATGCATGGGGGGCTCACCTGGCAGGGAAGTGCATTCAGGGGTAAATGGAAGCAAAGTCAAATACACCTGCACATAAATCAAAAGGAAATGCTAGCTGTACAGAATGCTCTGACAGCCTTCAAGGACCACATTCTTCCAGGACAACTAATGGTAAAGACGGACAACATCACTGTCATGTGGTACATAAGCAGGGGGGGGGTACACATTCTTACCCCCTCTGCAGACTAGCCATGGCATTGTGGAACACAGCCTTGAGCTACCAAGTGAATCTACAAGCTCAATTCCTGCCAGGAGAACTAAATACACTGGCAGACGGACTAAGCAGAAACTTCATGGCCCACACGAGTGGAAACTGGAACCAAGGATTTTCAAAATGTTGACAAGCAAATGGGGGAGCCCAGATATAGACCTGTTTGCCTCCCCCCAGAGCCATAAACTGGACAAATTTTGCACACGGATTCCCCACAAGCTAGCTTGGAAAGTGAATGCTGTATCCTTCAGCTGGAATAACCTGTCAGTTTATGCCTTTCCCCCACTGCCTCTGCTCTCCAAGGTACTGAGGGTTGGGAGGGTGGCCTAATGGTTAAGGTGTTTGCCTTGGAAACGCAAGGTGCAGGGTTTGAGTCTCACAAGGGATAATTGGCTAGGCTTACAATGGCTCGCAAGGGCAGTTAGCCTAGTACTAACCTATGAACTTACTGAAGATCAAACAGGGCAAGCCAAGAATGATTTTAATTGCACCAGACTGGCCTCGCCAACACTGGTACCCACTCTTGCACAGTGTGTGAAGCTTGGCTCCATGGCACCTGCCTCAGACTCCTCCTCTGTTGTCTCAGCAGGAGAACCATATTCTGCACCCTCATCTGCAAACCCTGAACCTAGCAGCCTCGCTAATTACCTAATCTCTCCTTTACCATCCCTCAGTAAATCAGTGATGGATATCATTTTAGAAGCAAGGAGTCCTAGTACTAGAAAATCTTATGCTGCAAAATGGAAAAGATTTTGTGCCTCAAACCAATCTCAAGGAATGAATGCAGCAGTGCCCAATTTACCTCAGATTCTACAATACTTGACTGAGATGCTTCATAGGGGCTTGTCCTTTTCCTCCATCAAAATTCATGCCTCAGCCATTTCAAGTCATAGCACAGAGCCTCCCTTCTTCTCTCACCCCCCACTGCTCAAGCAGTTCCTCAGAGGGGCCAAAAATGTAAGGCCACCAAGGAGAGCTCCAACTCCAGCCTGGGATCTTAACTTTGTCTTGGAGAAACTCACTCTTCCTCCTTTTGAGCCAGCTGCTACTGCAGATTTAAAGTTTCTTTCCTGGAAACAGCTTTCCTTTTAGCAATCACTTTTGCACGAAGGGTATCTAAATTACAGGCCCTTATGGCAGTGGAACCTTTCATCATCTTTCATGCAGACAGGGTGTCCCTCAGAACCAATCCCTCCTTCATGCCCAAGGTAGTATCCAGTGTGGCTCTTAATCAGTCCATTTATTTGCCTACCTTCTTTCCTAACCCACAGAACAAAGGGGAATGGATACTGCACTGTTTAGATGTGCACAGACAGCTTAGATTCTACTTGGACAGGACTAAACCTCAAAGGAAGTCTGAACGACTGCTGGTAGCATTTGCTGCAGGGACAGAGGGGAAAGCTATTTCAAAACAAACCATTTCAAAATGGATAGGCTACTGCATTCATTTCTGCTGTAAGCACCATGGAAAACCTATCCCACAAGGCATCAGACCCCATTCAACCAGGGCTGCATCTGCCTCTACAACCTTTCTCAGGGGCATCCCTACTAGGGACATCCTAGAAGTTGCTACCTGGAGTTCTTACACACTTTCACCAAGCATCATCATTTGCCAATTTTCTCTAAATCCAGAGCTGGTTTTGCCATTGCAGTCTTGCAGAGCCTTATAGCTGGTCCTAATTCTTTTTAAATTCCTCCTCCCAACCTTGGCTTTGGGAATCTACCAAAATGTAATGACTGCAACAGTGAAACACGATGAACATAGTACAGTTGTGTACACTTACCATAAATGTAGATGTTCGAGTGTATTCACTGTTGCATTCCTGGTTACCGCCCCTCCAGCCCCCTTTCTTCTTTTTGCTATACCTCTACTCTCACTTACTATGCTCAAAAAGCTTTTCAGTGTATTTGCTTTTTTGTTGGAGGTATATCATTGTATTTATAGATTTAATTGCTTCCCATTAGGGGGGCACCTGACATCTGGGACAAGAAAAACTTTTGTAATGGCGTTGGCTGCATGTTTTATACCCCTGACGTCCTGATGTCATGGAAGAAGGGACAGCAACCGATGCAGGAGCCAATTAATCAGGCCGACTGAGGGCTACTGCAAGCAGATGACCGAAATGAAATGACTGCAACAGTGAATACACTCGCTAATATCTACATTTATGGTACGTGTACATAACTGTACTTTTGTGTTAGTCTTGAGTCAAGAATAACTCTTCAGGATGTGCAAAGTGTTTTCCTTTATTATAGTCAAACAAACCACAATTTAACAGTAGATATATATATATATATATATATGTTTTCTTATCAATTTCATGCATGCAGAACTTGGACGTAACATAACTTTTAACAAATCATAAAAAAAAAATTGTGCCCTTGTGCATAGAACTTTATGTGAACACTTGACAAAAATGCCTTTTTAAAACCTAGACCACCTGGCCTAACAATCTGTCTTTTGACCTTGTGTCCGTCCGTACCACTATCTTACAAACATTTTTGTAATGATTCATTTCCTGGCCTAAGAAGGCCAAAGCTTACAAAAGATTCTTGGCACATTGTTTTCATTCATCCCTCCATTACGTTCTGAACCCAGACTCCTTTTAAACATAGTAACGTCCCTTAACTCCTTCAGCACGTATTTTGCCTTCAACATTCTGTCAGTACACTATAATGTGATATAAGAAGAGAATGGAGTTGTAAGGCATTTCATGTGAAACTGTATTTTGTTTACTCATGCATGTATATTACATTTTCAACATAAACATATTATAAAGATTTTATTTGACTCATTTGTGAAGAAACTTCAAGTTAATATGCATTTTGTGAAGAATAATCATGAGAGATAGTATATATTTTTTCTGTAACAGATATCCCCCGTTTCACACTATCAGTGTCACACAACACACGGTTACATTTTGATTCTAACTTAATAAAATATGCTTTAGCATCATAGCATCCATCATCTACAGTGAGTGAGTTTTCATTGTCAGAGACTTCATAAATGGCATTTCACATGCAGGTGAGTTTAGATGTTTTGCAATTACAGCCATTAGAACAGAAAATATCAAAATAATTAAAAGAATAATATCAATTATTGTAATGATACCTGCTAATATACTTGTTTCCAGGTCATCAAATACCCTGCCCAGCCATCCAAAAAGTGTCCATTGTTTTGATGTGCTGTCCAGGTCCTTGGACTTCTGTTCCATGAAATTAGCCAGCTTTTCTTGATAGTCACTAATATAAGAACAGTGACTTTTTATGAACAGGGTGCTGGCGGAAATTGGGCTACTGTTGGCCAAAGGAGGAGAAGAGGGGGGAAGGCATGCCCAAGGCAGGTAAAGGCTAGGACTATGATAGTGTGGGTCAGAACTTTGAATGTTGGCAGTATGACTGGTATAGGGAGAGAGCTTGCTGATATGATGGACCGAAGGAAAGTTGGTATATTGTGTGTGCAAGAGTCCAGATGGAAGGGGAGCAAGGCTAGGTGTATTGGAGGCGTGTTCAAATTGTTTTATCATGGTGTGGATGGGAGGAGAAATGGCATAGGCATTAAACTGAAGGAACAGTATGCTAAGAGTGTTTTGGAGGTGAAAAGAGTGTCTGATAGAGTGATGTTTATAAAGCTGGAAATTGATGGTGTAATGATGAATGTTGTTAGTGCATGTGCCCCACAAGTTGAGTGTGCGATGGATGAGAGAGAAAAATTTTGGAGTGAGTTGGATGAAGTGGTGATGACTGTACCCAAGGGTGAGAGACTGGTGATTGGAGCAGATTTCAATGGGCATGTTGGCGAAGGGAACAGAGGATGAGGAAGTGATGGGTAGGTATGGTGTTAAGCAAAGGAATGCAGATTGTCAGATGGTAGTGGATTTTGCAAAAAGTATGGACATGGCTGTGATGAATACGTATTTTAACAAGAGGGAGGAGCATAGGGTGACATACAAGAGTGGAGGAAGATGCACACAGGTGGATTATATCTTATGTAGAAGGGCCAGTCTGAAGGAGATTGGAGACTGCAAAATGGTGGCAGGGGAAAGTGTAGTTAGGCAGCATAGGATGGTGGTTTGTAGGATGACATTGATGATCAAGAAGAGGAGGATGAGTGTGAGAGCAGCACCAAGGATCAAATGGTGGAAATTGAAAAAGGGTAATTGTAAGGTGATGTTCAGGGAAGAGTTAAGACAGGCACTGGGTGGCAGTGAAGAGTTACCAAGTAGCTGGGTAACTACAGCAGAGCTAGTAAGAGAGATGGCTAGAAAGGTGCTTGGTGTGATATCTGGAAAGAGGAAGGAGGACAAGGAGACCTGGTGGTGGAATGAAGAAGTACAGGAGAGTAAACGGAGAAAGCGGGTGGCAAAGAAGAAGTGGGATTGTCAGAGAGATGAAGAATGTAGACAAGAGTATAAGGAGATGAGGTGCATGGCAAAGAGAGAGGTGGCGAAGGCTAAGGCGTATGACGAGTTGTATAAAAGGTTGGACACTAAGGAGGGAGAAAAGGACCTGTACCGATTGGCTAGACAGAGGGACCGAGCTAGTAAAGATCTGCAGCAGGTAAGGGTGATAAAGGATAATGAAGGACACGTACTCACAAGCAAGGAGAGTGTGTTGAGCAGATGGAAAGAGTACTTTGAGGAGCTGATGAATGAAGAGAAGGAGAGGGAGAGAAGGTTGGATGATGTGCAGATAGTGAATCATGAAGTGTAGTGGATTAGCAAGGAGGAAGTAAGGCTAGCTTTGAAGAGGATGAAGAACAGAAAGGCTGTTGGTCCAGATGACATACCTGTGGAAGCATGGAGGTGCTTAGGTGAAATGGCAGTCGAGTTTTTAACTAGATTGTTTAATGAAATCTTGGAAAGTGAGAGGATGCCTGAGGAATGGAGAAAGTGTTCTGGTACCGATTTTTAAGAATAAGGGTGATGTGCAGAGCTGTAGTAACTACAGAGGGATTAAATTGATCAGTCACAGCATGAAGTTATGGGAAAGAGTAGTGGAAGCTAGGTTAAGAAGGGATGTGAGGATTAGTGATCAGCAGTATGGTTTCATGCCAGGAAAGAGCACTACAGATGTGATGTTTGCTCTTGAGAGTGTTGATGGAGAAGTACAGAGAAGGTCAGAAGGAGTTGCATTGTGTCTTTGTGGATTTAGAGAAAGTATATGACAGGGTGCCTAGAGAGGAGTTGTAGTATTGTATGAGGAAGTCTGGAGTGCCAGAGAAGTATGTAAGAGTGGTGCAGGATATGTATGAGGGTAGTGTGACAGTGATGAGGTCTGCGGTGGGAGTGATGGATTTGTTTAAGGTGGAGGTGGGATTACATCAAGGATCAGCTCTGAGCCCTTTCTTATTTGCAATGGTGATGGACAGGTTGACAGACGAGATCAGACAGGAGTCCCCGTGGACTATGATGTTTGCAGATGACATTGTGATGTGTAGTGAGAGTAGGGAACAGGTGGAGGAGACCCCGGAGAAGTGGAGATATGCTCTAGAGAGAAGAGGATTGAAAGTCAGCAGGACTAAGACAGAATATATGTGTGTGAATGAGAGGGAGGATAGAGGAATGGTGAGGATGCAGGGAGTAAAGGTGGGGAAGGTGGATGAGTTTAAATACTTGGGATCAACAGTTCAGAGTAATTGTGAGTGTGGAAGAGAGGGGAAGAAGAGAGTACAGGCAGGTTGGAGTGGGTGGAGAAGAGTGTCAGGAGTGATTTGTGACAGACGAGTACCAGTAAGAGTGAAAGGGAAGGTCTATAAGAGGGTAGTGAGACCAGCTATGTTATATTGGTCGGAGATAGTGGCATTGACAAAAAGGCAGGGGTCGGGGCTTGACATAGCAGAGTTGAAGATGTTAAGATTTGCACTGGGTGTGACTAGGATGGACAGGATTACGAATAAGTATATTAGAGAGTCAGCCCAGGTTGGAAGGTTTGGAGACAAAGCCAGAGGCGCAAGATTACGTTGGTTTGGACATGAGCTGCGGAGGGATGCAGAGTATGTTAGGAAAAAGATGCTAAGGATGAAGCTGCCAGGTAACAGGAAAAGAGGAAGGCCTAAGATGAGGTTTATGGATGTGGTGAGAGAGGGCATGCAGGTGTTTGGTGTGACAGAGGAAGATGGAGAGGACAGGAAGAAATGGAAACAGTTGATCTGCTGTGGCGACCCCTAACGAGAGCAGCCGAAAGAAAAAAAAAGTGACTTTTTATGAGGGCACATGACCCCTTTTAGTCGCAAGCATTATGTCAAGTGCCAACCGATTTTGTAACACCACAGTTTAAATTTCAGTCATTTTTTGATTTGCCATCTTGATGTGAAGTATGGTTAGCTACCTCCTGAAGAATTTGAGCAAGCATGGTAATTTCAGGTTTTGTCCTTTGCACTCCATACATAGGAACAAAGACTGAAAATACATGCTTTTCCCTGTGGATTACTCGCTTATTTCTCAGTCTGCATGCAGGAGAGTCTCCAAAATGCTGAATAGCAGGAGTAATATAGCCCACATAGCAACATCCCGACCAGTTTGTTGGCAACAAAGGGGTAGGCATGATCACTGCCCCCAGTCATTAGCTTTTTAAGTGTAGAGTCTAACAGACTTTCTTGTCTAGTGTTACATTTGCTGGTTACCACTGGTACAGCCTCATTTCTGGCATGGCATGTGTCTCCACGATTTGTGGTTGCAAGCTGACAACTTTTGAAAAAATAGTCACATTGCACCATGTTAGATTAGCGTCACTCAGATATTTCTCAAATTTTACCTGTGATGCAGGAATTGGAAGCATGGGAATCACTGCCCTAGAATGATGAGGTATATGTGAACATACCCAACAGTTTGTCACATTCAGGTTCACAGCATATTGTCGAAGAACCAACAGGAAACTATTTTCTCTTGAGCAGTTTACAAAAGGAAACAGCAAAAAAAGTAGAGCAGAAACACCTGTTGTCATCTTGGATTGCGGTTTGAGATTATTTTTTCCTTGCCCCTTCACTGGGGCAGAAGATTCATCCTTCGCACTTCCTTCACTGGCAACAGTGATTCGTCTGGGGCCCCCACGGCAGGTCTTACAGTGAGAGGAGTGAATCCAAGTTAGTAGTCCTGCACGGCGTACCGGAATCAGGTGGTGAGTAAGACCTGGAAAAGGGCCTTTCCACCTCTAGCTCAAACAGTTCTTTCTCTGGAAGGTTTTCAGAAAAACTCCATCACCTGGCTGCAGTTGGTGACAGGGCTGCTGAAGAGGTTAAGGAAGAGCTTCTCATAAAGTTCTATGATACTGCTGCAAAAATTGATAAGACTTACAATAAGTCAATGTAACATCATCCATTAGAGTTAATTCTTCATTTGATACAGAGGGAGCAGCTAGGAGGGCCATGGATCTCCCCATTAATATCTCATAAGGGCTCAATTTTCTGGTAGTATTTAATGTACTCCTCATACTCCTCAATGCTAAGGGAAGTGTCTGTGACCATTTAAGGTTTGTTTGACCACAAGTTTTCGACATTTTATTTTTAAGGGTCCTATTAACTCTCTCTGGTAATGCAGATGATTGTGGATGGTTGGGACAGTGAAGACCCAACGTAGGAAAAAAAATCTTGCATAGCTCACATAGATCAATATGTGTGTATGTACCTTTAAGAAGCTGTCCAAGGGGCTTACACAAGTGTATAAATACTGAGCACGTGCAAGTTAGACTGCCATTTTATAGCAGTTGAAATGTAAGCATGTATGTATGTAAGCTCTATCTATTAATTAGTTTGTTCATATTTAATGATGCTAGTAACCATCCTGATGTACTTCTATGTATTGAAGCATCTAAATGAAAACTTCAGCCTTCTTGTTATGTGGTAGACAAACGTGCGACATGGTCCCAGAAGTGGCATGTCTAAAAGGACATGATGCAAGAAGTGGCATGTCTAAAGGACAAGGAGTCAGAACCGGTATATCCAAGGGGCATGAAGTCAAAGGCGGCCTGGGTAAAACGACTTAAGGCACTTGCTAGGAGCTGGCGGAATATACAGGAGTGGATCATTCCTAAACGTGGAAACTTTGCAAAATGGGTCAGAAACAAATTTCATGCATTAAAACTTGCTCAGCACTATTTCTTTTCATAAAATATGCAATGAGGCATATAGAAAATTCAAAATGATATTCGTATAAACTAATATGTACAATATTCATAAAAATATTCAAATTACTATGGAAAATGTTTTAAATAAAGTCCGAATTGCATAAAACGAATAAAATAAAGGGAAACTATCACATTTTCGTATTAAGCAAAGATAGCGAAGTTATCAGAAGTGTATAAAGTGTTTGCATGTTTGTGCAGTGTTACAGTAAAGCTATTTTGCAAAATACAGCCGTTACAGAGCATGTTTCTGTAAGTACAGTATTTCAAAGAGTTTGTTGTGCATTGGAATATTGTTCCAAGCTCACAGAATTGTTTGTTCATACATAATTACAAGGGCCATATTTTCAGTGTGTTTGTGTATATTTTGTGGGCATGGCAAATGGATTTCGAAAACCCAGTGCACTTGTGTTTGACAATAATATTGCTGAGAACTGGAGAGTGTTTGAGCAAGAGTATGACGTTTTCATACAGGCTGCATTTTTTGATAAAGATGACCGTACAAAGGCATTTATTCTTAATTTAGCTGGGACAGAAGCCTTAGAAAGGGAACATTCATCTGTGTACGCACCTGCTGTCTATATCTAAGAGGGGGGGAACTGTCATATTGTTGTACAGGCTGAGTCGAGGGAGGACCAAGAGTGCTTAAAATGTAAATTTAGAGATGTGTAACCCCCAGACAAATGTTACAATGGAAAGGCACTTATTTTATACAAGGGATCAAAAGCCTGGTGAAACTTTTGCAGCATGTATAACTGACCTGGGAAGTGAAGCTAAAACGTGCAGGTTTTGGTGACTTAAGGGATGAGTTGATAAAGGACAGACTTCTGTGTGTTGTAAAAGATGATGCTGTGAGAACGATTTTTGCCTCATGACAGTGATTTAATTTTGAATAAGATCATTGAGATTTGTCAGATAAATGGGCTTGCAGAAAAGCACGCAGGTATGCTTGCAGGTGAGAACAACACTGGAGGGCATGGTGACTGAACTCATGTTGATAGCATGCAGTACATAGTTGAAAGAAACTGGCCCAAACACATGGCAGCAACTGCAGTCCCTGCAGCACTCACTGGTAAACCCCAGAACTTTCCAGCAAATTCCAGAGTTCGCACAGTCTCAATGAAGCATAAGAGTGAGTTAGCAAATTCAAAGCATGGGCCCCAACCTAGTTTCATTGCCAGCTGTCATAATTGTGGTGGTAGTCATGAATCTAAAAGGGAGAAATGTTTAGTTTTTGGTTAGTAATGCCACAAATGTAATAAATGGAATCATTTCAAAAGACTTTGCAAGTCAAAAGGCCCACGTTCTTTTATTAAAAGGGAACATTTTAAGAAATAAGTTGATCGATTAGAAAGCTCCATCCCTACTCTTTATGTGGATGGTGTGTCAGTGCTTCATGAAACAGTCAATGAAGTTAATTTAAGGGCAAAGAATTAAGTATTTTGTACTGTTCAGATAAATGGCAAACCCGTAGAGCTCAAAGTTGACACAGGTTCCAAGTGCAATGTTATGTCAGCAGAAACATTTGTGAGTGTGTGTCATGGTGAAAGGCTTGATTGGCAAGGTGTGTGAAGCTTGTTACTTATGAAGGTGAAGGAATTCAGACTGAAGGCTCAGTAGTGCTTTCATGTTACTCTGCAGGATTTATTTTATGTGGTCAAGAGGCATGTCCAGTCACTATTAGGACTCAGAGACCGTTTGAAAATGGGACTGCTTTCATTTAATAAGGAAGGCTATCATGTTTGAAAGACCACTACGCTAAATTTGCCCAGTACATTTTTTTTACATATGCTGATCTGTTCCAAAACAAACTAGGTAAACTTCCAGTTGTGTACTCCATGAAGTTAGACCCAGAGGTCAGTCCAGTTATCAGGCCAGCACACAAAATTCCAAATGCCATGCAGGACAGAGTTAAAGCTGAGTTAGATAAAATGGTATGACAAGGTGTGATTTGTCCAGTTGAAACTCCAACTGAATGGTGGTAGCTCATAAGAAAAGGTCAGATGACTTCAGAATATGCATCGACCCACAAGATTTGAACAAAGAGCTAAAAAGACATCATCATCCAATGCACACAGTCAAAGAAGTTGCATCCTTTATGCCAAATGCCACCATTTGTTCTGTTTTAGATGGAGAGAGTTCATTTTGGCAAATTCAGCTTGACAAGAAATCATCGTTGCTCACTGCGTTCAGTACTCCCTTTTGGCAGGTACAGATTTTTCAGAATCCCATTTGGGAGAAATTCTGCAAGTGAAGTCTTTCAGCGAGCAATGGAGCAAATTTTTCTGGGTATCCTTGTAGTATTATTGTAGACATACTGGTAGGCAGTCGTGATGAAGCAGAGCATGACGAAAACCTCAGAAAAGTTCTGGAAAGAGCACGTCAAGTGAATATTAAGTGCAATGCACAGAAATGCAAATTCAGGCTACAAGAAGTTACTTACGTTGGTCATTTATTCACTAGTACAGGCTTACGACCAGACCCTGCAAAACAACAGCCATTCTCGAGATGCCAGCACCAGACAATGTTCAAGCCCTGCAATGTTTTCTTGGCGTGGTCAACTACTTAGGCAGGTTCATTCCAGACTTGAGCCGAATTTCAGCACTGCGCAGAGAGCTGACACATAAAGATGTATCCTGGTCTTAAAGCAACACCAAAGAGCATTTGAAGTCCTGAAACAGAGAATTACTAGTCCACCAACACTCAGATACTATGATGTTCACAAGCCATTTACGCTTTCTTGTGATGCTTCAAAATTTGGTTTAGGTGCAGCCATTCTACAAGAGGATCAACCTGTTGCTTACACATCGAGAATTCTTACCCAAACTGAGATGCAGCATGCCCAGATCGAGAAATAGCTTTTGGCAAATGCGTTTGGATGTTCGAAGTTCCATGATTATGTTTATGGTAGACCTATCCAGATCGAAACAGACCACCAGCCATTAGTCACTATCTTGAGAAAGCCTATGCCTTCAGTCCAGCCCGACTACAGTGCATGATGCTGAGATTGCAAAAGTACAGTTTCAGTTTTGCCTACAAGAAAGGCAAACTTCTTTATCTTGCTGATACCTTATCCAGATCACCAAGAAATACCACAAAACAGCATGAGAATGAGAACCTTGATTTTGAAGTCATGGAAATGAGAAAGTTTTCTTCCACATGTCTTGATGAACTGGGAGATTGCACAGCCCACAGATCCAATTTTACAAATGCTCAACCACTTTATCAATCAAGGATGGCCGTCAAAGCAATCTAGTTTACCTCAAGAAGTGCAACCTTGTTTTTCCATACAGAGATGAGATTTTGACTGACAATGGTATCATTATGAAAGGTCCAAAAGTAATTGCTCCAAAGGCATTGCAACCAGAATACATTACTATCTTGTATTGTAGTCACCCAGATACAAAATCTACCAAAAGAAGGGAGAAAGAACTAGTATTTTGGCCCTCTATGTCACAAGACATTGAGAGAGCACTTTTATCGTGTTTAATGTGTAATAGTACAAACCACATCAACAGAAGGAACCACTTCAGCTTAACCAGATTCCGGAACTACCTTGGTCATCAGTAGCCACGGACATTTTTGAGTGGAATGGTCAACATTGTTTGGTGTTAGTAGACTGTTACTCCTTTTGGTTCTAGATTGACCTACTTCCCAACCTGGCATCTAGTACTGTCATTACTAAGATGAAACGTCATTTTGCAGTCCATGGTAGTCCACACAAAGTTATTTCTGACAATGGCACTCAGTTTACAAGCTAACAGTTCAAAAGACTTGTTGAAGAATGGGACTTTACTCATCTCACAAGTAGTCCAGAGTACCCGCAGTCAAATGGTTTGGCAGAACGTGCAGTTCAAAGTGTTAAACAGTTGCTAGAGAAGTCAAAACAAGATAATAGAGATTTTTTCCTGAATCTCTTGAATCTCAGAAATGTTCCTTGTTAAACATCTTGGTTCACCTCTCAGAGACTCCTGTTGAGACAAACCAGAACCACATTACCAATCAGTAGTAAATTGTTGGCTTCATGTGTCAAGAACAACAGATCAGTGAAAGCCAATCTGTTGAAGAAACACCTAACACTGAAGTCCTACTCCGATAAAACCAGCAAACCTCTCGATCCATTCCAAGAAGAAGTGCTAAGGATGCAAATGTCCAAAGGTTATGATCTGATTGGTGTCGTGAAGAATTTTGGTCGAGAGCCGAGTTCATACATTGTGGAATCACAAGGAGCAGTCTTTAGGCAGAATCGGAAGCATTTGAGACCGGTGTCTGAGCCTATACTACAGCACATAGCCTATATAAAGACACTGTATCTCAGAGTGAGTTATCCGGTGTTCCAGTTCTAGAGGAAGTTCCAGAGGACATTCCCGCTCCTATGACAAATTCAGAAGTTCTGATATGACTTGTACACTGCAGACTGTCCCTGCTGCTAAATTCCAGACTATGTTGTGAGATATTGTTGCATCTGTCAACCCTGTGACAGATACAAAGCTACTTGGACATGAACATTGTGATGTTCTTCGGGTTTCACTGTTGCAGTCATCACACTTGGGTTATCCTACCAGGGGTAGTCTTCTGTTGGCCCGAATACCAGAGGCTTAGTATTTCTGCGTCGGTTGCTGTCGCTGCACGACTGACTTCAGGTAGTCAGCAGTATAAAATCAGGCAGCCGACACCATTACATCAGTCTTTCTTGCTGTGGAGCCTGAAGCAGAAGCAGTTTGCATGAGTGCTGGTCTGCCGCTACCTAAGTTTTCGTTTCCAAATCGAAGTTGAAGTCTTCTAAAGCTAAGTAACCCCGTTGTGGATCCTTTTTTCTTGCTCTAACCGATGTCAGAAAAAGTTAACAATGGTCTCGCCAGTAGAAAGCAAATACCACACCGATATTTCCATTCTTACTGCGCCATCTGTTTAGGCCGAGACCACGACGTCCCTCATTGTCGGTTTTGTGCTTTGTTCAGCGCCAGAACTATACATCGTCGGGCCCTTATTGTAGCTAAATATTTTCGCTCTCGATCTCCGTATTCCGAAATGGCTTTGGTAAGCCAGCTGACTACCGTTCTTCCAAAAAAAAAAAGTAAAGATAAAGACACAGACCACACAGGTCCAAAATTGCCGACGACGCTTCTGTTAAGCTAGTCTCCAGTTTGCCAGTCCTCAGTGAGGCACTTTCGCAGCCCCCTGATGCCTACTTCTGTGGATTCGAAGGCCACTACCGAGACCCTTTCGTTGTCTGGTATGCTACGAGACTTCTTTGACTAAGGATCCTGCGGATGTCTCTACCTTCGATGGGTCCAGAGCTGCTGAGCAGGCACTGGCTTCCAAGGACGTTCTTCATACTACCGATACTCGACACAAACCGACGACTTTCGCATCTTCAGTTCTTTCTACATCTACTGAGTTTCTAAGGCCCAAGGTACGAACTACCCCTAAAAAAATCACAACCCAAGCTCAAGCACCTGCTTCCATGCCTCAATCTCAAATGCTTAAACTGGCGGAAGACCTTATCTTGCTTATTAGGGGAAGCCAGCCTACCTCCTCCAAAAGAAAGAGACTTGTCCCCAGCAGTTTTATCTGACCAGGATTCCGATGACTCTGAGGTTTCTGAATATGAAGGCAACCCTTGTCTGCTTATGAGGATTCAGATGCAGAGGAATTCATTCCTTCTGATTCTTCTCCAGAGGATTTTTCATTTGGTGAAACCCTACATACTTTAAGGGAGCATTTCCAATGGGAGTGTCAGGACTATCCTCAGTCCAAAAAGAGACTCGGGGAATTCTTAGATTTACCAGAGCACAGACCTTTAGCCATTCCTCTTGTCCTGGATGTTGTGAATGATGTTTTTATGGAATCCAGTTTAACTCCTGACACACTTCCTCCTGCTCCCAGGAAGGCCTGACAAGTATTACAGAGTCCCTGACTCTCACAAATTTCTTTTCAAGAATCCTACTGCTGACCCAGAGGTCATCTCCCAAGGACCTAAAGGGATAAAAGCAACCACAGCTAAGAGTCCCACCCCCTCGGACAGGGATTCCCGAGCTTTAGACAGATGATGTAAAAAAGTATACACCTCTGCAACTCTTGCCATTAGAACACTAAATTGTCAGCTCCAAATGCTGAAATACCAGCAACATATTATGGAACTCCTTAAACTAAAAAATATCTACCTTTCTGGCTTGTGCAGAAAAAGAATTACATGAGCTTATGCATTCTGCAAGCCAAGTTACTAGACACACCTTGCAATGTGGCTTTGATGCCCTAGAAGCATCCTGCAAGGCAGCAGTCACAGATTTTGTATGTAGAAGACATGCTTGACTTAAGGAACAGACCTTGCCAGACCATGTCAAATCAAAACTATTGGACGCACCATTGAACAAAGGTAATTTGTTTGGTACCAAGGCAGAAGAGGTCTTAAAAAAGATGGAAGAAAAAGCGAAATCTATGCAGACAGTTAGATTTCTTGCAGGTCCAGTCTCCGGGGTTCAGTAGGCATTGCCTCTACAAGCACTGGTCCTTTCCGGCCCCCTCAAGACCAGCTTAGACAAGACCTAGGGAAGCAGACCCCCCCCCCCAGACAGCAGTCCCAGGGAATGCAGAGATCGAAGCAGTGGAGTTCCTCCGCTTCAAAAACAAGGAGTGCTAAGCCCACCCCCTTATGGAAAGAACTCACAATGACTTTATACATCCACCCCTTACCTCTGACCACCTGCTTGTGCCCCTAGGAGAAAAACTCTCCTCCTATGCCAAAAACTAGGCCTCTATCACCAATGACCGATGGGTACACACCATAGTGTCCCAGGGATACAGATTTTATTTCCACATTCTACCTACCCCAAAAGGGTTCCCAGATCTTCCTCCAAACCAGTGGGCAGAGGCACAAAACAAAGTCCATTCCCTGCGCTCCATGAGGGCAATACAGCCTGTGCCTGCAGACCAGATAGCCCAAGGTTTCTATTCCAGGCTTTTCCTGGTACCCAGAAAAGTCAGCACCTGGCGCCCAATCCTCGATCTATCAATTCTAAACACCTTCCTGGTGATACCAAAATTCAAAATGCTCACCCTCCAGCAGCTTCTTCCTATGCTATCCAGGGATGCTTGATTAGCCACCCTAGACCTAAAAGAGGCCTATCTACACATCCCAATCAGGGATTCCTGCAGGAAATATCTACGTTTCAGAGCATGATCTATGCACTTTCAGTTCTCTGCGCTTCCCTTTGGCTTACTCACTGCTCCTAGAGTTTTTACAAAATGCCTGGCTCTAGTCAGTGCTGTTTGCAGACAAAGGAATATTCAAATTTACCCCTACTTGGACGACTGCCTGATTCAGGCAGACAGGAAAAGCTGTTACAGCACCTGACCTTTGTAAAGCACCTACTGACCTCCCTGGGGTACACCGTAAACGAAAAGAAATCCAAACTAGTACCCACTCAAAAAATTGTATTCCTGGGAGCAAGCCTGGACGCAGCATCCCAGATGGGATTCCTTACTCCAGAAAAACAAGCCTGACAGGCTACTTCTCTCATCTAGCCACCAGAACCCAGTTATCCACAACAAAAATCCTGCAAGCTCTAGGGTTCATGGCATCCTGCATTCTACTCATTCCATATGCTAGACTGCATATGAGGGAACTTCAATGGTACCTAAACAGCCTTTGGTGTCAACACTCTTAGGATCTGGAAACTATCAAACCTGTGATACCCTGTCTAAGGAAAGTTTTTTTTTTGGTGGGCAGCAGCATGCAACCACAACAAGGGTCTTCCCTTCTCACAACCCCATACTGCCCAGACCCTAACAACAGATGCATCAGAATATGCTTGGGGTGCACACTTGGACGGCAAATACATTTGGGACTCTTGGAGCCCAAATCAAATACATCTGCACATCAACCAATAAGAGATGCTAGCTGTTCAGCACACTTTGACAGCTTTCAGACCCCCTACTCTCCCCGGGGCCTCTACTGATCAAAACAGACAACACCATAGTGATGTGGTACATCAACAAGCAGGGAGGAACTCACTCTTATCCCCTCTGCAGGCTCGCCATGACCCTTTGGCAGACGACTTCAGCCATGCAAATTCACCTGCAAGCACAATTCCTGCCAGGCTCCCAAAATTCTCTGGCAGACAACTTAAGCTGAAACCTCCTAGACTCACACGAGTGTTGGCTAGACCACAGCACCTTCAACCTTGTAACCCAGAAATGGAGCACCCCGAAGGTGGACCTCTTTGCCTCCCACAGAAGTCACCAGCTCAGCAAATTCTGCACCAGGGAACCTCGCAGCAAGGCCTGGAAAGTGGATGCCCTAACTATCCAATGGATAAACCTCTTGATATGTGCATTTCCCCCTCTATCTCTACCTTCAAGGGTACTACTCAAAATAAGGGAGGAAAAACCAAGAGCAGTCTTGATTGCCCCAGACTGGCCATGCCAGCACTGGTACCCACTGCTGCGCAGTCTGTCACCCCTGACACCATGGCACCTACCCCAGATCCCAACTCTCCTGACCCAGTAGAACAGAGAATTCATGCATCCACATTTGCAGACCCTGAACCTCGCAGCCTGGCTTATTTCCTGACCTCTCCTCCAGTTGCCAGTCTAAGCAAGCAAGTCCTGGATGTTATACGTGAGGCCAGACACCCCAGCACTAGAAAATCCTATGCTGACAAGTGGAAAAGGTATTGCACCTGGATCCAGGCTAAAGGAGCTGAAACAGCACAGCCCTCCCTACCTCTTATCCTGGATTATCTAGCAAACCTACTACACAGCGGCCTATCCTTCTCATCTATTAAAATTCATGCCTCTGCCACATCTGCTCATTATAGCACAGTACAACTTCTCTATTCTCACCCTCTCATCAAACAGTTCCTAAGAGGGGTTAACAATTTAAGGCCACATAGAAGAGCTCCTACCCCAGCTTAGGACCCTACCTTTGTGTTGGAAAAGCTCACACTTACCCCATTTGATCCTGCAGCTTCAGCAGAGTTAAAATTCCTCTCTTGGAAAACAGCCTTGCTTCTGGCCATCACTTCAGCTAGAAGAGTTTCAGAGCTACAGGCACTCATGGCAGTAGAGCCTTTTAGCATTTTTCATGCTGACAGGGTCTCCCTCAGGACTAGCCCAACTTTCATACTTAAAGTGGTGCCCAGTGTGGCTCTCAACCAATCTATTTATTTGCCCACCTTTTTCCCTAACCCACAAAACAAGGGGGGATGGATTCTGCATTCTCTAGATGTGCATAGACAGCTCAGATTCTACCTGGATAGGACTAAATCTTTTAGGAAAATTGACCAATTGTTAGTCAGCTTTGCAGCAGGGGGCAGAGGGCAAGGCCATACCCAAACAAATAATCTCCAAATGGATAGAACACTGTATTCAGTTCTGCTACAAATACCACAAGAAACCGCCCCCTAAGGGGGTCAGGACACATTCCACCAGGGCAACCTCCACCTCTGCAGCTTTTCTCGGAGGGGTCCTTACCAGGGGATATCATGGAGGCTGCAACATGGAGTTCTGTTCATACCTTCACCAAGCATTACCACCTGCCTATCCTCTCCAAATCCAGGGCAGGCTTTGCAACCGCAGTCTTGTAGGGCATCCTAGCCAGCCCCCAGTCTTCTTGACTGCCTCCACCCTTTTCTTCAGCTTTGGGAATCAGCCTGTGTGTGATGACTGCAACAGTGAAACACAAAGAACATAGTACAGTTGTGTACATCTAGATGTTTGAGTGTATTCAGTGTTAGAGTCCTGGTTTCCTACCCTCCATCCCCCTTGTCTCTCTCTATCGCTCTTCCTCTCTCCTTGCAGGGGTGGTGGGCGGCTGCGGTGGTGCAGCGGTTAGCATTGCCACCTCACAGCAAGAGGTTCTCCGGTTCGATCCTAGGCTGGGGTGCTTTCTGTGCGGAGTCTGCATGTCTTCCCTGTGGTCAACTGGGTTTCCTCCAGGTTCTCCGGTTTCCTCCCACATCCCAAAGACAATGCTGTAAGTGGATTGGACACACTAAATGGGCCTTAGGTGTGAGTGTGTGCATGTGTGTGCCTTCTGTGGAAGGTTGGGCACCGGGCTGGCAACTCGACACCGTAAAACTCCACTGCCAGTCATGAGCGGACAGTGATCTGCTGTGACGACCCCTAACCGGGAAAAAAACAAAAGAAGAAGACTTTCTACTGGTGGTCTACCACTATAACCTAGCTCCCTATTTGGGGGCTCCTGACATGTGGGGCAAGAAAAACTGATGTAATGGTGTCGGCTGCCTGATTTTATACCACTGATGACCTGAAGTTAGTCCTGGAGCGACAGCAACTGACGCAGAAATACTAAGCCTCTGGTATTCGGGCCGACTGAGGGCTACCCCCTGGCAGGATAACCCAAGTACGATGACTTAGAAAATAAAAAACACTCCAACTGTAGCCAAAGACCAGACTCTCCAATTGAAAATAAAATTGCACTTAATCTGCTTTACTGTATTTGCGTTTCTTCCTACTTTATTACCTTATTTTGCTTTTGCCTCTTAAAAGTACTCAGTTGAATATTTTGCTGCATTTATTACTGCTTGTTACTAGCCTGATTAAATTGTATCTGTTTTTCTAAGGCTTTTGATTTAAGCACTTGGGCTTCAAGCCAGTTGTTTTACATTAAGAAGGTTTGTGGTCTGCACTGTTGTGGCAGGACAGGTAGCGTACATCCTTCTAAGTTGGGAATTGCTGATTGAAGGCTCAGTGTCTGTTATTCTAAAAGTGTTTTAGTTCTGGGTTAAGCACCTGGGCTTCAGGCCAGTTATTTTACATTAAAAAGGTTTGTGGTCTGCACTCTTGTGGGAGGAGAGGCTAGATTCTGCCCTTCTGAGCTGGGAATTTCTGGTTAAAGGCTTATTGTGCATGCTTATTTGAACTGTTTCTTTCTGAAATCAGTACGCCTTGTTAGCATAGACTAGATTCAGGCCTGCTGGATCTAGCTTTGTTTGTATAACTTGTGCACTGATCCAGGCCATCTTTTTTGGAGGTTTCTCTGCACCCTAGTGGCAGGAGTGTGCAGTTAGACCTTGTCTGATTGAAGACTGCTGGAACAGGGCTCAGTTTTGAGCTTTCTAACTGGTTAATTGGGTAAAGTGTTTTGATTGTATCTGCTCTATTTTCTGGAAAACAAAAAAAAAAAAATACTTGTTTCCCACCTTTCTGAACTAGTATAGTCCAGTTTCAGGTTATTGATGAATCCAGGGCTGTGTTACAAGTTTCTGTGTTGCCCATACCTTACTTGGATAGAAGGAAGTTTCTCTGTTCACCTGTGAGAGAGGGAAGCTTTGAGCAGCCTATCTGTCCCTGGAGGAGTGGTTTCAGGCCAGAAGTTAGTTTAATCGCCATTTTGGGCTAATTTCTATCTCTCTCACTTCCCTGCTATAAAAACCGCATTTGCATGTTTTTTGCGCTTGTATTCTGCTCAGCAGGTGCCTTCCAGGTCTCCTGCAGAGTCTACAGCAGCAGAGAGACAAAAGAGAGACTTTGGAGTGATTAAGTATCATTTTTATGCTTTTTTTGCTATCTTAAAGTAATTTCAACTGAAACGCCGATTTTTTTTTTTTTTTTTTTTTTAAGCTTTCCTATGATTTAAAAGTTTGTCATTGCTACATATTGTACTTATTTGCTGCCTGCACTTGAATTAAGTCGATGTTCATCGTGTTACACTGCTGCAGTCATTACACTTGGGTTATCCTGCCGTTAGGCGGTTCCCCAGTCGGCCTGAGTTCCAAAGTCTTGGTCCGGCGTCGGTTACTGTCACCTCCTCCCTGATGTCAGTGTGACAGGGGTATACAAGATGCAGCTGATGCCATTTTCTTCTGTCTTTCTTGCCGCGCGGTGCCCGAAGCAAAAGCAGTTTGCAAGTGCCGGTCGGCTGTCTCCTGAGATTTTCATTCCGAATCCAGAACCGAAGTCTTATACAAAGCTAAGTTCCCCGTTGGGGAAACTTTTTCTTGACTCAGACCGATGTCAGTAAAGGTTAATAACTGTATTTCTTGTGGGAAGCAAATACCTCATAAGGATGTCCATTCCTATTGTATCCCATGCCTAGGACCAGACCACAACGTCACTGGTTGTCGGTTTTGTGCTAGGTTTAACAAGCGCACTATTAAACGTCGGTTTGATTTTGCCCGACATTATTTTGGTAGAAAATTCAATTATACCATGCCGTCGGAACTTCTGATGACCGGAATACACAAAAAGCGCAAAGACAAGGATAGGCATTCAAGGCCCAACACTGACGACGAAGCCCCTTCTAGGCCAGTCGCCGGTTCTCCGGTTTTCAGCGAGGCGCCTTCGCAGCCCCTGACGACTGCTTCTGTAGAACCACAGGCCGCCTCTGACTCCAACGTGGAGATGGCTGGGCCTTCGGACGCACAAGTTATTCAGCCTTCCGAGACTAACCTTTCAGAGGGATCCGGAGTACCTGAGCAACCCACAGCTTCAGGGGGTGTCTTCAGACCTACTCAGTTAAGCATTAAACCCTCAGCTAAGTCTAAGCCTCCTTTAAAATCAAAGAAACAAATGCAGCATTCTCCAGGACAGGCCTCCATGTCTAAGAAACAAATGCTCAAAATGGCCGAAGACCTAATCACTCTGATCAGGGGGTTCCATCCCCCTCCTGATAAAAGGCCTAGACATGATGCAGACTATGACTCATCCGACCAGGTGTCCATCTCTTCTGAGTCATCCTCAGACCTAGGATAGTCTTTACCCCCTTATGAGGATTCTGATGCTGAGGAATCAATTCCATCAACCTCACAGCCTGAGGACTACTCCTTTGGGGAAACCCTACATACCATGAGGGAGCATTTCCACTGGAAAGGCCAGGATTACTCAGAATCCAAGAAAAGGCTCAGTGACTTCCTTTTATTACTTCAACACAGACCCCTTGCTATTCCGCCAGTGTTGGATATTGTGGATGATGTGTATACTGAATCCAGCTTAAATCCTGATTCCTTACCTCCAGCCCCTGTTAAACCTGACAGACTAGAGTCCCTGACTCACACAAATTTCTGTATAAAAGCCCTGTAGCTGACCCTGAAACTATTTCTCAGGGACCCAAAGGAGTTAAGGCCTCATCAGCCAAGAATCCAGTTCCCTCTGACAGAGATTCCAGAGCATTAGACAGATGGGGAAAGAAAGTATATGTGTCTGCAACTTTAGCAATGTGAGCTTTAAATTGCCAGTTTCACATGCTAAAATATCAGCAGTTTTTACTGTCTCAGTTAAAACAAAAAATGCTTCTAGAATCAGATCCTCTTAATTTTAAAGAAATGCAGGATATATTACATGCAGCTGAACAAGTGAGAAAGCATACTTTGCAATGTGGTTTTGATTCTCTAGAGGCCTCCTGCAGAGCAGCAGTTACAGGCTCTGTCATTAGAAGACATGCTTTGTTAAAAGAACATACGTTACCAGATCATGTTAAAGCAAAATTATTGGATGCACCTTTGCAGCAGAATGTGTTATTTGGAGTTAAGGCAGAAGAGGTATTAAAGAAAATGGAGGATAAGGCAAACTCTATGCAAACAGTGAAGGATTTCTTACAGGTTCAGCCTTCTAGATTTAGCAGAAACTGGCCAACAAAGAATTGGTCCTTTCCAATCACAGACAGACCTCAAAGGGGAAGATACAGACATCCAAGAGGTAGAGGTCAAACACAAGGTCCTTACAGACCTCGGCAATGGGTTGCATCAGGCCAGAAAGAAGGGGAAGACGGGCCTCAACCATATAAAAATCAGCTCCAATGACTTCCCACTACAGCTGCCAAACAAATCTCTTTTGGCAGCCCCCTTGGGAGGAAAACTGGCACTCTTCTACCACAATTGGCAAATGATCACCGAAGACAAATGGGTTCTCAACATTGTATTTTAAGGTTACAGGTTCCACTTTCACACTCTGCCAAGGTTAAAAGGAATGCCAAATCTGCCACCAAATCAATGGGCAGAGGCTCAAAAACAAATTACAGCACTCATGGATATGAGAGCTATTCAAAAGGTACCATCACAGGAGCAAGGACAAGGATTTTACTCAAGACTCTTTCTGGTACCCAGAAAGGACAAAGCCTGGAGGCCCATTCTGGATCTTTCATCTCTAAACACTTACCTGGATGTTCCAAAATTCAAAATGTTGACACTACAGCAGCTTCTTCCCATGTTGGGCAAGAAAGCTTGGCTCGTGAATTTGGACCTCAAGGAGGCATACCTGCATGTCCCTATCAGACAAAACTGCAGAAGATGCCTCAGATTCATAACTGGTTCAATGCACTACCAATTCTCTGCACTGCCCTTTGGCTTATCAACTGCGCCCAGGGTCTTCACAAATTGCCTGGCACCAGTAATTGCATTTTGCAGACAGAAAGGAATTCAAATTTATCTGCACCCGGACTGCCTGATTCAAGCAGAGAGCAAGGACATTCTTCTAAAGCATCTGGCATGTGTAAAAAAGTTAAGTTGCCTGGGGTACACAGTAAACGAAAAGAAATCAAAACTAGTGCCCTCACAAGAGATTATATTCCTGGGTGCCAGCTTGAACACAATGGCCCAGATGGCTTATCTCATGTAAGACTGCCAAGGTTAAAAGGAATGCCAAATCTGCCACCAAATCAATGGGCAGAGGCTCAAAAACAAATTACAGCACTCATGGATATGAGAGCTATTCAAAAGGTACCATCACAGGAGCAAGGACAAGGATTTTACTCAAGACTCTTTCTGGTACCCAGAAAGGACAAAGCAAGGACAACTGACTCAATACTTTCAATTGATGGCAACAAAGACCCAACTCCCTGCAAGAAAAATTCTGCAGGCCTTGGGTTACATGGCATCCTGCATACTACTAATTCCATATGCCAGACTTTGGGATTCTACCCAAGTGTAATGACTGCAGCAGTGTAACACGATGAACATAGTACAGTTTTGTACCTACCATAAATGTAGATGTTTGAGTGTATACACTGCTGCAGTCCAGGTTACCCTCCCTCCTTCCTCTCTTACTGGCTGGTATGTACCTATGTCTTCTACACTTTACTACCTAAGGGGAGTATTTGCTGGTAGCTGTAAGTGGTTGTTTGCTTTTCTTATGTATGTTTTATTAGCAATTGGAATTTCCTACCTATTTAGAGGCACCTGACATCTGGGGCAAGAAAAACTGAAGAAAATGGTGTTGACTGCATCTTATATACTGCTGTCGCACTGATGTCAGGGAGGAGGCGACAGCAACCGAAGCTGGACCTAGACTTTGGAACTCAGGCCGACTGGGGAACCGCCTGACGGCAGGATAACCCAAGTGTAATGACTGCAGCAGTGTATACACTCAAACATCTGCATTTATGGTAGGTACAAAACTGTACATTTTTGTGTTAAATAATTTGTTTAACTGTTGTAGGCTACGCACTAAAGTGTGATGGCCTTTTCTGTGCTTTTAAAGTGTTTTGATTGTATCTGCTCTATTTTCTGAAAAAAAAAATACTTATTTCCTGCCTTCTGAGCTAGTATAGTCCAGTTTTCATGTTATTGCTGAATCCAGGCTGTGTTACAAGTTTCTGTGTTGCCCATACCTTACTTGGATAGAAGGAAGTTTTTCTGTCACCTGTGAGAGAGGGGAGCTTTGAGCAGCGTATCTGTCCCTGGAGGAGTGGTTTCAGCCCAGAAGTTAGTAGCTTATTGGCCATTTTTGGCTAATTTCTATCTCTTTCACTTCCCTGCTGTAAAAACTGCATTTGCGTGGTTTTGCGCACCTGTCAGTGCCGGTTAGTTAGGGTTAAACTATTCCCGGCTCCTTGAAGTCTACTGTTCAATTTTGCCCTTGTAACTAGACAAACCTTCAAATTTAGCACTCAAACCATTCATTTCACAGCCAAGCACTTGCTAAAAACTCATAGCAAGCACTATTTAACCCTAGCACTAGACCCCCCCTATACTGTCCAGAAGGACAAGGCTCTCTATTCGTCCCCACCAGCCAATCAGAAAAACAGCTTACTCTACCTATTCAGGCATGTCCAAACGGCAGTTTCCAGTATACTCTCCAGTCCATCTGGTGAATCTGGGTACTTTGAGGCAATGTTACAACTGCCTCATGTACACAGACAACCTTCTCCTCCTACCACCTAATGCTAATATTTGCGATAGATGCAATTATACAGCCAAACTGGAGGCAAAGCTCTCTCAACCCAAGACTGGAACTGACAGTCAAGAGGAGAAGGGTAATACTTGCAACACACCATCAGTCTCACATAGACCTAATAAACCATCACCGGCAAATAACACACATATACAAGAAAACGTACTCAGAGGCTCTAAATAAAAATCTACAAAAGCAACAGAGACCTCCAAAGCAGACATCCAAGCAACCTCCACACCCCATCACCAACCATGAAACGCATACTTTACATAATCAGTGTGCCATGCAATCACAGCCCTTACCTAACACGCTAGTAATAGGTGACTCTATAGTCAGGCACACTGATGTCCCACTAACCAGGCTGGACAAGGAGAAAGGTTACAGTTAGCTGCCTGTCGGGTGCCAAGAACCGCCACATAACACAAGCACTCGGGTCACTCCAGAACAAGTACAAATATGACTCATTGTCCATGTTGGTGTGAATGACCTGAGATGTACCTCCCTAGACTACATGAAAAGAGACATGGAAGAGCTCTCTGAAAATGTAGTCCAGGCTGGTATGACCCTGACCCTGAGTAGCATCCTGCCCTCACCAAGAATGATGCCACAGTATAAAGAAAAAATTATCAGTTTCAACAATTGAGTAAGTTTCTGGTGTCATTCAAAGGGGATCCAGTATCTGTCCGCCTGGGATGACATGCTCGACAAGCCAAGTTGCTTTGCAAAAGGTGGCTTGCACCTGCCACCTTTAGGCTTTCTAATACTGGCCAAGGCTCTTGCCGCCCCCATAGTGCCTTTTTTAGGCAAGGCTCAAAAGACAAACCCACCACCGTAAATAGCACAAGTAACCAAAAACTGAGGGTAATGCTACTCAGTGCTAGAAGTCTAAACCTCAAAATGCACACACTCGAGGCACTTCTCAGTATGGAGAACATTGACATGTGTGCAGTAACAGAAACCTGGTTTAAGGCTCCTGAGAGCACCCCAGCACTACCAGGCAACAACTCATACCATACCTTCTAGCCACAGAACCAGGACCGAAACACAAAAGGTGGGGGTGTATCCATATTCATCAAGGATACCCACACCTCCAGGTTAGTGGCGCAGCACAATGCATCAGAGATCATCCATGTGCAACTAACATAACAACGGGCAAAACTGCAATCCAAATTGTAGCTTGCTACAGATCACCCATCATGACCCAGGGCTCCCATTCCACATTTCTGGAAACACTGGGAAATATGAAGGTCTTACCAAACACCCTAATACTGGGTGATTTCAGTTACCCAAACATAAACTGGGAGAACTACTCAAGTACTAGCTCCCTTGTCCAACGCTTCCTAGAATTTATAAACTCGAATGCCCTGGATCAACTGGTCAACACCCCCACGAGAGGGAACAACATATTGGATCTGGTCATCACCAACATGGGTAACCGGTGTTCAACACGAGAGGTCAACCCCTCGCTGGTTAGATCAGACCATAGACTAATCACTCTGGATATCCACAGTCCGCCCCCATCAATCAAGGACATCACCATGAAAAACTTTTCAAAAGCAAACATCGCGTTACTTAAGACCGAGGTGGAAAGGTTCACAGCCCCCATGCTAAAGGACAGTGCTGTTCAAGCTGCTGAAACCTTTACAAAGGCACTCTGTGAGCATCTGCAGGAATGTATGGATCGTGCTATCCCAAGGAAAACCAAGATTCACTTCTTCAAGAAAAGGAAACCAGTCTGTTGGACCCCTGCCATAAATGAGCTATAGAATAGGAGGAGGAAACTAGCACAGAAAAGAGTAAAATCCCAAGAAGGAAAGACATCCCTATCAGTATCAGCAAGAAACTACAATCCCTCATTAAATCATCCAAGGCTAGCTTCGAAAGAAAAATTGCCAAGGACTCCAAAGATAACCACAAAGCATTCTTTAGCTATGTCAAGAACCTAAGTGGAAACTCTCAGGTCTACTCTGAGTTAGTGCAGAATGGCACAAAATACACTGAACAGACTGATATTGCCAACATTCTGGCAGAAAGGTTTAGTGCAAACTTCACCCCCCTCTCACCCCCTAAAGGGCCCATAACCATACCAGAAGAATGTAGGGCCTCATCAATCACCGACACACAGGTTAAAACAGCCCTATCCAAAGCCAAAAACACAGCTGGGGACCGGACGGTGTCCCAGGCTGTGTCTTACAAGAGCTCCAAAATGAATTAACCCCCCACCTTAACACACTGTTCAAACTCAGCCTCTCTACAGGCTACGTACCCACAGAGTGGCACACAGCTCCACAAAGGTGGAGCCACAACGGACCCCGGGAACTATCGCCTTATAAGCCTGGTCTGTAAGCTATGGAGCGCATCATCATGGAACTAATTAACAGAGACATTGGGAACCTCCAAACCTTGGACCCTACCCAGTTTGGCTTTAAGGGCAGATCATGCTTCCTAATCCTGGTGGACTTCTTTGAGACAGTTACCAAGGCATTAGACAAGGGAAAGGAGATCCACACAGCCTACCTAGACCTTGCAAAGGCTTTCAACACCATTCCCCATTCTGGTATTATAGACAAGCTCACCAGCTTGAATATAAACCCCTACGTCACAAGATGGGTTGCCAACTGGCTCATGGATAGAATCCACACGATGAGAGTTGCAGGCTCTAGGTCTGACTCTAAACCGGTTACAAGTGGCGTCCCCCAGGGCTTAGTCGTAGGACCCCTCCTGTTCAGTATATACTTCTCAGAGGTACAGGCAAGCACAGGAGGACTATGGTTCACCAAGTTCCCAGATGACTGCAAACTAGGGGCCATAACTGGTTCTCCGGCTGATACAGACACCCTCCAGATGAGTCTCACTGAGATGGATACCTGGTGTCAAAATCATGGCATCAAGCTAAATGCCAAAAAGTGCATATTCATCCCCTTTGGAAAAAAACAAAGTACCCTCGAACTACCACATAGGTGGTAGTCCCCTAATTACAGAAAATGTAATAAGGGATCTGGGGACCCAAGTAGATAGTAATCTCTCCTTTGATAATCATATTGCCAAGGTGGTTAGAAAATCCTATGTGGCCCACCTAATCACAAAAGGGCTTGCATCTAGAATAAAAGAGGATGTCCTTCATGGATGCATCTGCAGTCATAACAACTGGGTTGTCCTGTCGTCAGGCAGCCCTTCAGTCGGCCGGATTCCAAAGTCCGGGTCCGGCTTCGGCTGATGTCGCACTCCACCCGACGTCATCTCTGTTGGTCTTCGGGTATAAAAGCATCAGCCGATGCCATTTTCCTCAGTCTTTCTTGCCGCGTGGCGCCCGAAGCAGAAGCTGTTCGCAAGTGCCGGTCGGTCGGATCCAGAGATTACTTCTACCGAATACTACTTCAAGACTTCTAAAGCTAAGTACCCGTTGGGGACTCTTTCTTGCCTCAGCCGATGTCAGAAAAGTTAACAATTGTTTAACCTGTGGGAAACAAATACCTCATAAAGATTTCCACTCTTACTGTCTGCCTTGTTTAGGCCCAGCCCACGGCGTAGCAGCCTGTTCGCCTGTGCTTCTTTCAACCGACGAACGCTTAGGCGCCGGTCGGAGTTTGCAGAACAGTTTTTCGGTTCTGATTTTGCGTACATTATGCCGCCGGATCCTCCGACTACCCAATCTACCAAAAAACGCAAAGATAAAGACCGACACTCGCGGTCCGCGGTTTCGGCCGAAACCATGGTTAAGCAAACATGAGTGTCTCGGTTTCGGCGAAACCGAGAAAACTGATCTAAGTACAGCTGAACCTATTCCTACAACTGAGGCCCCTGCTACAACTCTTGAATCGACCTCAGAAATTTTACCCACTACGGTGGTTGACTTATCAGACACCATCCCTTGGATGTCTCTACCCCAGCACGTGGTGCTGCTAGGCCTCCAGCAGCCATGTCCATTAAGGCCTTCGCCAGGGCTAAAGCAGCCAAGACTACTAAAACAGTGCCTGTTAAACCCCCACATCCAGGCCCTCTTCTAGTTCTCAAATGCTTACTTTGGCAGAAGATTTAATTTCTTTAATTAGAGGATCTCAATCTCACCCAGACAGGGCCTCTCAGCCCCCGGAGAAGAGACCTAGGGCAGAGCGGCCTGAGCCAGTGTCCTCTGATGAATCTGCTGATGAATCAGACATAACTGACCAGCCAGAGGCTCCCTTCTCCAATTTTGAAGATTCTGATGCTGAAGGATCCATTCCAGCTGCTTCCCCACCAGAAGAATTCTCCTTTGGGGAAACCTTGCATGCCATGCGAGAACAGTTCCAATGGCAGCAACAGGATTTTTCAGACTCCAGAAAAGACTTAGGACCTTTCTGCACCTCCCACAGCACAGGCCCTTAGCTATACCTCCTGTTCTCTCTGTGGTGGATGATGCTTTCAATGATGTTTGCTCCGCTCCAGACTCTTTACCCCGAGGCCCTGCCAAACCAGACAGATTTTACAGGGTGCCAGATACTCATCACCACCTTTACAAGGCCCCACTTGCAGACCCAGAAACTATATCCCAGGGTCCCAAGGCAGTAGCAGCGACCATAGCTAAAAACCCTACTCCTTCTGAAAGGGAAGCAAGGTCATTAGACAGATGGGGTAAAAGGTCTACACTTCAGCTACTCTCTCAGCTAGAGCTTTAAACTGTCAGTTTCACATGATACAATACCAAGAGTTTATGCTTGATCAGTTAACTAAAAACTAACCACTGTTGAATGTCTTGATAAGTAATATGTATTAGAGATGGTAAATAACATACAACAGGTTAGCAACCATTCCTTAAAATGTGGCTATGATGCACTGGAGGCTTCATTTAGATCAGCCATGACAGGCACAGTGATAAGAAGGCATGCATGGCTAAAGGAACAAGCTTTACCGGATCATGTTAAAGCTAAGCTGCTAGATGCTCCTATGGACAAGACAAGTTTGTTTGGTACACCTGCCCAGCAGGTTATGAAGAAAATGGAAGAAAAGGCAAAATCTGTTCAAACTGTTAAAGATTTCTTGCAGGTTCAACCCCCAAGGTTTAGCAGGAACTGGCCTGCCAAAAATTGGTCCTTTCCTGACTCCACAAAATTCCAAAGGGGCAGGAATAGACGTTCCAGAGGCAGAAACCAATCCAGAGGAGGTGCCTACAGAGGACGACAGTGGCAAGGTAACAACAGAGGCACAGACACAGCCACTGCCACTACATCAGCACAACCACAGTGACTTAACCCTAAATCCGCCTACCAGGGAACAAATAGCAGCTCCTCTAGGCGGAAAGTTAACCTTATTTTCAAAGAACTGGCACTACATAACAAAAGACAAGTGGATTTTACAAACCATAGATCAAGGTTACCGGTTTCACTTCCACACTTTACCAGTCAAAAGAGGAATGCCAAATCTACCTCCAAATCAAAAACAGAGGCTCTACGCCAGATAATGGAGTTAGCAAACATGAGAGCTGTGGAAAGAGTGCCAACAGCAGAGCAAGGAAAGGGTTCTATTCCAGACTATTCCTAGTTCCAAGAAAGGAAAAAAGTTGGAGACCAATTCTCGACCTGTCCACCTTAAATACATACATCATTGTCCCAAAATTCAAAATGCTGACCCTACAGCAACTTCTTCCCATGCTGGGCAAGGAGTCTTGGCTGGTAACTCTAGATCTCAAGGAGGCATACCTGCACGTCCCCATTCGACCAATCTGCAGAAGATACCTCAGATTTCTTGCAGGATCAGAGCACTATCAATTCTCAGCATTGCCCTTTGGCTTATCTACTGCCCAGAGTATTCACAAAATGCCTGGCATCAGTAATCGCCCATTGCAGACTACAGGAATTCAAATTTACCCATACCTGGACGACTGCCTGCTACAAGGGGACAACAAAAGCAAGCTGACAACAGATTTACAAAGGGTCATTTACTTGCTACAAGCACTGGGATACACAGTCAATTTACAAAAGTCAAGACTGATACCATCCCAAACAAGGACATTCTTGGGCTGAATTGGACACAGTAAAACAAATGGCATTCCTGACTACAGAAAAACAAAAGAACTTCCTCTTTACTTCTTGGCACTAACAAAACTGAACAAGTTAACAGCAAGAAAAGTACTGCAGGCCTTGGGCTTCATGGCATCATGCATAATCTTGGTTCCATTTGCCAGACTACATATGAGAAAACTACAGTGGTACCTAAAGAATTTATGGTCCCAACACAGACACAGTCTAGAAACAGAAATCCCACTAATTCCATGCTTAAAACAGGAGTTCCTATGGTGGGCTCAGGCATGCCAGTCAAACCCAGGCCTACCCTTTCGCAGATGTCAAGCAAGCCAGACCATCACAACAGACGCTTCAGACCTAGGATGGGGGGCCCACATGCTGGACAAATGCGTGCAAGGATTGTGGACACAGGATCAGCTTCACCTGCACATCAACCTAAAAGAAATGCTGGCAGTAAAACTGGCACTCCAAAAGTTCAAACCATTTCTCAAAGAGGGCCAGTTGATGATAAGGACAGACAACACCACAGTCATGTGGTACATCAACAAACAGGGAGGCACTCATTCATACCCCCTATGCAGAATGACCTTGGAGCTGTGGACCCTGGCACTCAGCTACAACATCCAGTTACAGGCAATATTTGTACCGGGGAAAGACAATACTCTAGCAGACATATTAAGCAGAACCACTTCGGATGCCCACGAATGGAAGCTGCACCCGGACATCTTCAAGACCATCTCAAAGAAATGGGGAATGCCACAGATAGACCTATTCGCATCACCTCTCAATCACCAGCTCAAAAAATTCTGCACAAGGACATTCCATCCACTAGCATGGAAAGTGGATTCGCTCTCCTTCAACTGGAAAGGCCTAACAGCATATGCATTCCCACCTCTTCCTTTGATACACAAGGTACTACTGAAAATCAAGGAAGAACGCCCAAGGATAATCCTGATAGCTCGAACTGGCCAAGACAACACTGGTACCCACTACTGAGGAGCATGTCTCGAACAATATGTGGCCATTACCCTGATGCCTTTGATGTTAACTCAGAACAACTACAGCATCATACATCCAAACCTAAAACGTTGCAACTGACTGCATGGAACATCACATAGCAGCAGCTAATCCAGAACTTTCCCAAAGAGTAAAAGACATTATTCTTGAAGCACGCAGACCTTCAACAAGAAGGAACTATGCTGGAAAATGGAAAAGGTTTGTCATTTGGAGTACGGAAAGAGGAAAAGATGTGTCAAACATAGATATGCCTAATATTCTGGAGTATCTGGCCGAACTTCTTCATTCAGGCTTGTCCTACTCCTCCATCAAGATACATGCATCAGCTATTTCAGCAGAATACAGCTTTGATCCACCTGTTTTTTCGCACCCTTTGCTCAGGCAGTTCCTCAGAGGAATCAAGAATGTAAAACCTCCAAGGAAACCACCATTACCAGCTTGGGATTTAAACTTTGTGCTAGAAAAATTGACACTATCACCCTTTGAACCAGCAGCAACAGCAGACCTACAACACCTGTCATGGAAAACTGCTTTCCTACTGGCAATTACTTCAGCAAGGAGGGTTTCAGAACTACAGGCCTTAATGGCAGTGCAACCCTTCCTAATCTTCCACCAAGATAGAGTGTCCATGAGGACTAATCCTACATTTATGCCCAAGGTGGTATCCAGAGTGTCTTTAAACCAGGCAATCCACCTACCTACCTTCTTTCCCAACCCACAAAACAGAGGGGAAAGAATACTGCATACCTTGGATGTACATAGACAGCTACGCTACTACTTGGACAGAACAAAAAATAGCAGAAAGACTGACCAACTTTTTGTAGCCTATGCAACAGGTTTTTGTAGCCTATGCAACAGGAAGGGAAGGAAAAGCTATTTCCAAACAGACAATCTCCAAATGGATAGGAAATTGCATACGATTCTGTTACTCCTTCCATGGAAAACCAATTCCACAGAACATAAGACCTCATTCTACAAGGGCAACAGCCACTACCACAGCCTTCTTACGAGGAGTGGCAACCAAAGACATTATTGAGGCGGCTACTTGGACCTCCGTGCATACATTTGCCAAGCATTATAATTTGCCTCTATATTCCAGATCCCGAGCAGGGTTTGCCACTGCTGTACTGCAAGGGATCCTAAACACACCATAATCTACTTTTATCCTCCTCCCTAGTTGGCTATGGTATTCTACCCAGTTGTTATGACTGCAGATGCATCCATGAAGGACATAGTACAGTTTTGTACCTACCATAAATGTAGATGTCCGAACTGGATAGCATCTGCAGTCAGGATTACCCTCCCTCCTTCCCTCTGTGGTACTCCTAGGGTGTTTACCCTCCTAATAGCTAGCTGTTGGGGAGTCTTTATGGTGTATTTGTTTGTATATATGTACATACATGCTTATTGTTGTATTTACCTCTATCTATTTGGAAACATTGGCATCTATCCAAATTTTAGCCTGCAAGAGGGCTTCTGGCATCTGGGGCAAGAAACACTGAGGAAAATGGCGTCGGCTGATGCTTTTATACCCGAAGACCAACAGAGATGACGTCGGGTGGAGTGCGACATCAGCCGAAGCCGGACCCGGACTTTGGAATCCGGCCGACTGAAGGGCTGCCTGACGACAGGACAACCCAGTTGTTATGACTGCAGATGCTATCCAGTTCGGACATCTACATTTATGGTAGGTACAAAACTGTACTTTATTGTGCCTCTCTACTCATCACTCATTAGACCCATCATAGAATACAACGCCGCATTTGGGATGTACCTTACAAGACACCTGCAACAGCTGGAAAGACTACAAAAGCACCTCACCAAGAGGATTACTGGCCTCAAACAGATGCCCTATGCAGCCCTACTCAAGAAACTCCAGCTGTACTCTGTTGCATACCGCTTACTCAGAGGTGATCTCTGCCTGACATACAAGGCCATGTCCAACCCTGAATTGATGGACATGCTCCACCTACAAAAAAAACAAAAAAAAAAAAAAAAACAAATCCTGGAGAGCCACAAGTTCTGGAGATATAAACCTCAACACAATGATAAATAGGACGTGCTGGAGGGATAGATTCCTGACCCAGAGACACCCTATGCTTTGGAACAGGATTCCAGTATACATCAGGCAGAGCCCCTCACTAACACTCTTCAAGAGAAACCTTGATGGGTGGATAGGAGACAGAAAATTTACCCCAGGGATCACTGCAGTGGCACTGCTGGATGGAGGTGCAGGGAACTAATGGCTCTGCTGGACAGAGGCACAGGGAATTAATCTAAGGGGGTGGCTAAAGCCAACACATTCTGGCTAGGCTTATAAATGCCCTTGGGCAGATAGCCTAGTACTTATTTATGAACCTAATTGTAGTGACAAAATTTAATTCCACTGGTTGAAATAAAAATCACACAGTGCAGGTAAAAAGAAGTTGTAGAATTGAATGCATCCAAAACGCAAACCACAGTCAAGCACTTTTGTCAAGTAAGACTTCATCAGAACTGTGTATGAATGCAAAAGTATGTCTTAGTAAAGGACACTCCCCCAATCAGAACTTCCAATTAATTGTTGGAAACATTTAGCAACACTATACCCACCCTAGAGAAAGTTCAAGGCAAATACTGTGAAAAATATACATTAATTAATGTAAAGAACAAAGAGTTTATAACAGTTTTTAAAAAACAAAATAGTCTCCTTCTAAACAGACTTGTTTTGTAGCCATGTTGCCCTGAGTTTTAATTCTGGTTTAATTGAGATGTTGTCATTAATACCTAGGGCAATAGAGGCATTCAAGTGTGATGACTGCAACAGTGAATACACTCGAACATCTACATTTATGTTAAGTGTACACATCTGTACTTTTTGTTTCTAATGCATATAGTAATGCATGTTTAACTCTAATATTTTTTTTTCAAAGGGCAATCTTTTTAAGAGGGAGGATGTAGATCAGTATGTGTGTATGTACCTTTAAGAAGCTATCCAAGGGCTTGCACAACTGTATAAATACTGAGCACATGCAAGCTAGACTGCCGTTTTGTAGTAAGCCGTTGAGATGTAAGCATGTATTTGTGTAACTTCTGTTAACTAGTTTGTTCGTATTTAATGATGCTGCTATCCATCCTGATGTGTTTATGTATTAAAGCATCTAAACCACTACCTTCCCACCTCTAGACCCCTGCCCAACAGAACTCCCCACTTCACACTCCTCTATTCTCATTCTTACGTATACCAACTTCTACTATTAAAAAAGTACTTCATAAACTTAAACCTTGTACTAACACACCAGGCAATTTACCTGCTGAATTTCTACAACTGTCTGCAAACTCCATTACCTATCCTATCAGCATACTCCTCAATAGTAACTGAAGAAAACAAGGCAAAGAAACACGAGTGAAAGCATAAAAAGTTTATAAGTTTAATAAGGTAAGAGCTTTCACATCAAATACTAGTGCTTCTTCAGACCATATAAAAGACTACATCAACAAACACTTTTAATGCACTCACATTGATTCAAAGCAGCCAGTAAAAATCAAGAAAAGGTAAAAACCTAACATCAGCTTGTATTATTTAAAGAGACATTGTGCTTTTAATGCAGGCTTGATAGAAACTCTGTCATTTAGACCTGGGTATTTATCAGCCTGCCATAGTATAATCCAGAGCAGTTCTCTGGTTTCAGTAAAGTTTTTAACATCACCACCATGTACATTTTCGGAAATAATTTCAACAACTTGAAATCTAAAACCATGTTTGTTGTCATTCTCCATACAATGTCTGGCTAGTGCATTCTTAGTGTCCCCATTCTAATACAATATATATGTACCCCGACTCCTTCCATCAGTGTCCTATTAGTGTTTCCCACATAGAAACAGTGGCAAGCTATGCATGTTGCCAGATAAATCAAATTCTTAGTTTGACAATTGGCTGTAACCTCAAATTTATACTCAAAACAAGTAACTGGATGGATAAAACATACCAATGTTCTAATAAACATACAAAAATTGTATGTACGGCATTGGCTAGTGCCTGTCCAATCACCATCCTGTCTGCTTTCGTTTTGTGTCACGTTTTTATAACAAAGTTTTCCTTTAAGAGATTCTTATTTTTAAAAGCAAAATTCGGTCTATGACCAGCAACCTTTGAGATGTCGTTGTCCAAGGTCAATATAGACCAATTTGACTTAATATTCATTATATCAGTCTTATCACTGGTGTAAAATAAGGATGTAGGCAAGCTATTCCTATTACTAGTAGCCTGAGAAGACTTGGCCTCAAAGACTTGGTTTGAAAAATATGATTTGCCTTATTCTCCCTATGCATAACTCCCATACAAATGTTCCTTTCAACCTCAGATTCCTTATACCCCCTTTCATGAAATTCTCTTTTAAGCACCTGAACATCTTGTCTGAAAACATCATCACAGTTGTTCAGTCAAGATATTCTCATTGTTTGACCTTTAATAACATTCCGGAATATATGGCCAGGATGCATGCTATCCCTGTGTAGGATAGCATTTCTTCTACAAGATTTCTATATAATTTTGTCTAGTTGTGTCAGTACTAACTAGTACATCAAGGAAATCTATTTCACTAATGGAAAATGTATATGTAAATTTAATAAAAGATGTAGTGGACTCTAGATAGCTAATGAATGACACAAGCTGCCCCCCCCCCCCACAAAAAAACAAGTGATCTACAAATCGCCTGTAGAAACTAACTAAAGGGACAATACTCATCTTCATTCATCATGAAATTCTTCTCCCATTCAGCCATAACTGTGTTGGCTTAGCTATATGCACTGGGTGTGCCCATAGTTACGCCAAACTTCTGTAAGAACAGATGTGCTTCAAAAAGAAATACATTCTTTTCTAACACAGTTTCCAAGAATATGCAAATATGATCAATTTTACTTGACGTGTATCCACTGTTCTTAACAAGGAAATCGTGTACCATGAAAATTCCCAAAAGGTGGGGGATGGCAGCAAATAACGATACAACATCCATGGTTACTAACAAGCAACCTTCTCTCAACTTCCCATTTACACTATACTTATATAAATCTTCAAGAAACTGTTTACTATCTCTCAGAACCTGTTCTTGTCTATCTAATAAAGGTCTCAGATTCTTTTCAATAAATATGGAAAAAGGCTCGGTGACCCAGCCACTTCCAGAAACTGTAGGTGTAAATGGAGGATGTAGTGCATTCTTATAACTGGGATCAAAGGAAACCTCCACAGATAAATAAGTGTATAATTCACTAGTAATAATATGGCTGCAGTAACAATCAAACAAGGCAGCATCAACTTCAGCTTTCATAGTATCTATCACATCAAAATCAATGCGGGCATATACATTCTCATCAAGCAAAGTAGAAAAAAATAATATTAAAATAATAATCATAGTCCATTATAATAGTAGCGCCACCTTTATTAACATATTTTTTCTCATAATGTCACCATGTTGTTGCAGAGACACTAGCGCTTCTTTCTCTGAAGTGCTCAAGTTACAAAACTTTCTTTTAAATGTAGCACTGTTAGTAGTTTGCAGCAAGTCACTTCACGTTTTGCAAAATGTATTCAATAATGGATGCAAATTTGGCTGGAAAGTACTCTGTTTCCTAAAACTAGAAACCACTTCATAATTATTAGAATATAACATTTTGAACATTACATTACGTGCAAACTTTGTAATGTCAAGTAACTGTCTCTGTAAACTTAGAACCTTGTGTTGGAATAAAACTTAAACCATGGCTTAAAAGCGACATCTGAGCAGCTGTTGAAGTTTTCTTTGAAATATTGTATATTAATGATTGGTTTTCTCTTGCCACATTCTTTTTATCGTTTGTTGATGATCTTGCCATTGCCGCCGCTTCTATCTGCTGTGTGAGAGAGATTGGTGTATGGGGTCCTTCCATTTGATTAGTAATGGTAGAGGCAAAGTATTGGATGCTATTTTCTGATTCATTGTTTTTCTCCTGACATCTGGCGGTTTGGTAAGGCCAGGAATGACTAAAGGCCTCTCAATGCTGGAATGAGTGGTGGATGGTGTATCTATAGTTGCAGCAATGTTAGCAGCACAAACAGTCTCAGCATTGGGTTTCGCTGTTCTCAGAAGTTATGTTATTAGCAGAGTTGTTGCTCAGCATACTATTTCTCAGCCAAGTAAATACATTACCTTGTTTGAAATCAACAGTATCTCTGTTTAACTTCTTTTGCTTTTGTATTTTAAGTTGCTGCTCATATGAACTAATATTATCCATCACATCATCCATCTTGGACAAGAGTTCATCACCAAACATATCAGTTAATTCACAATATTTGGCATTAACAGCCTAACTCAATTCTAGCTCAGTTGGTTTAAAGAAGTCTAGTAACAGAGGAATGTAGTTAAAACTGCATTCTAAATTCAATTGCTCCCACTTGCAATAAAGTTCAACATATGTTTCACCATATGTGGGCATATTTAAAACACGCAGCCCACGAGGAATAACTCTACTAAACAAACAAGCTTCCAGGTGTAACCGTTGCCATTGGAAGCATTTAAGTTTATATTTATATTTATTTATATATATATATATATATATATATATATATATATATATATATATATGTATGTATATATATATATGTATGTATATATATATATATATATATATTACACACACACACACACACACACACACACACGTATATCATTTTCAAGTTCTCTTACCACTGAAAACAGATGAGCTTCATTGATATTCGATGTAACATGGTTTCAGTAAAGTTTTTAACATCACTGCCATGTACATTTTTGGAAATAGAGAGCAGCAGTGTAATGGATCTACTACTAATAATCGTCTTACCAGATTGTTGACAACAGAAACCAACCAGCTGCTTGCAGAAATCAACATTGAGCTGGTGAATGGAACTGTTACATCAAATATCATTGAATCTTATCTGTTTTCAGTGGTACGAGAACTTGAAAATGATATATAAACTTAAAAAGCTTCCAATGGCAGTAGTTACACCTGGAAGCTTGTTTGTTTCATAAAGCTATTCCTCGTGGGCTGCGTGTTTTAAATATGTCCACATATGGCAAAACGTATGGTGAACCTTTGTGCAAGTGGCAGCAATTGAATTTAGAATGCAGTTTTAACTACATTTTGTCTGTTACTGGACTTTTTTAAACCAGTTGAGTTAGAATTGAGTTGAAGGTGTTAATGCCAAATGTTGTGAATTAACTGATATGTTTGGTGATTAAGTCTTGACTAAGATGGATGATGTAATGGATAATATTAGTTCATATGAGCAGCGACTTAAAATACAGAAGCAAAAGAAGTTAGAGATACTGTTGATTTCAAAGAAGGGAATGTATTTGCTTGGCCGTGAAATAGTATGCTGAGCAACAACTCTGCTAATAATATAACTTCTGAGAACAGCGAAACCAATGTTTAGACTGTTTGTGCTGCTAGCCTTGCTGCAACTGTAGATACACCATCCACCTCTCATTCCACCATTGAGAACCCTTTAGTCACTCCTGACCTTACCAAACTGCCAGATGTCAGGAGAAAAACAATGAATCAGAAAATAGCTTCCAATACTTTGCCTCTACTATTACCAATCAAACGGAAGGACCCCATACGCCAATCTCGCTCACACAACAGAGGGAGGAAGAGGCACTGGCAAGAAGAAGATCATCAAATGATGAAGAGAATGTGGCAAAAGAAAACCAATCATTGATATACAATATTTCAAAGAAAACTTTTTAACAGCTGCTCAGATGTCACTTTTAAGCTGTGGTTTGTTTTATTCCAGCACAAGGTTCTCAGTTTACAGAAACAGTTACTGACATTAACAAGTTTGCACGTAATATAATGTTCAAAATGTTATATTCTAATAATGATGAAGTGGTTTCTAGTTTTAAGAAACCCAGTACTTTCCAGCCAAATTTGCATCTATTATTGGATACATTATGTAAAAAATGTGAACATGACTTGCTGCAATAGTGATATGCTTAAAACAAAGTTTTGTAACTTGAGCGCTTCAGAGAAAGAAGTGCTAGTGTCTTTGCAACAAGATGGTGACTTTATGAGAAAAAAATGCTGATAAAGGCAGCGCTGTTATTGTAATGGACTATGATTTTTATTTTAATACTATTTTTTCTACTTTGCTTGATGAGAATGTATATGCCCGTATTGATTTTGATGTGATAGATACTGTGAAAGCTGAAGTCGATGCTGCTTTGTATGATTGTTGATGCAGCCATATTATTACTAGTGAATTACACACTTATCTGTGGAGTTTCATTTGATCCCAGTTTTCCATGGGCTCCCAAAAATACATAAGAATGCACTACAACCTCCATTTAGACCTGCAGTTTCTGGAAGTGTATGGGTCGCTGAGCCTTTTTCCATATTTATTGAAAATAATCTGAGACTTTTATTAGATAGACAGGAACAGGTTCTGAGAGTCAGTAAACAGCTTCTTGAATATTTATATAAGTGTTGTGTAAATGGGAAGTTGAGAGAAGGTTGCTTGTCAGTAACCATGGATGCTGTATCGTTATTTAATGCCATCCCCCACCTTTTGGGAATTTCCATGGTACATGATTTCCTTGTCAAGAACGGTGAATGCACTTCAAGTAAAATTGATCATATTTGCATGCTCTTGGAAATTGTGTTAGAAAAGAATGGATTTCTTTTTGAAGGAGATATATTCTTACAGAAGTTTGGCGTAGCTGTGGGCACACCCTGTGCCAATAGTTGCACTAACATAGTTATGGCTGAATGGGAGAAAAATTTCCTGTTAAATTCAGATGAGTATGCCTGTTTAGTTAGTTTCTACAGACAATTTGTAAACAACTTGTTTTTGTGTGCGTGTGTGTATGGGGGGCCACTGAGGGGCAGCTCATGTCATTCATTAGCTATCTAGAGTCCACTACAGCTTTTCTTAAATTTACATACTCAGTGAAATAGATTTCCTTGATGTACTAGTTAGTATTGACGCAATTAGGAATCTTCAGACTAAATTATATAGGAAATCTTGTAGAAGAAATGCTATCCTACATAGGGATAAACATGCATTCTGGCCATATATTCTGGAATGTTACTAAAGGTCAAACAATGAGAATATCTTGACTGAACAATTGTGATGATGTTTTCAGACAAGATGTTCAGGTGCTTAAGAGAATTTCATGAAAGGGGGGTATAAGGAATCTGAGATTGAAAGGAACAGTTGTATGGGAGTTATGCATAGGGAGAATAAGGCAAAATCAAGTCTTTGAGGCAAAGTCTTCTCAGGCTACTAGTAATAGGAATAGCTTGCCTATATCCTTATTTTACACCAGTGATTTGACTGATATAATGAGTGTTGTTAAGTCAAATTGGTCTATACTGACCTTGGACAATGACATCTCAAAGGTCATAGACCTAATTTTGCTTTTAAAAATAAGAAATCTCTTAAAAAAAAAAAACTTTGTTATAAAAATGTGACACAAAAAGGAAGCAGACAGGATGGTGATTGGACAGGCACTAGCCAATGCCGTACATGCAATTTTTGTATGTTTATTAGCACGTTTTATCCATCCAGTTACTTGTTTTGAGTATAAATTTGAAGTTACAGCCAATTGTGAAACTAGGAATTTGATTTATCTGGCAACATGCATAGCTTGCCATTGTTTCTATGTAGGAAAAACTAATAGGACACTGATGGAATGAGTCGGGGAACATATATATTGTATTAGGAATGGGGACACTAAGAATGCACTAGCCAGACATTGTGTGGGGAATGAGAACGAACATGGTTTTACATTTCAAGTTGTTGAAATTATTTCCGTAAATGTGCGTGGTGGTAATGTTAAAAACTTTACTGAAACCAGAGAATTGCACTGGATTATACTATGGCAGGCTGATAAATACCCAGGTCTAAATGACAGGATTTATATCAAGCCTGCATTAAAAGCACGATGTCTCTTTAAATAATACAAGCTGATGTTAGGTTTTTACCTTTTCTTGATTTTTATTGGCTGCTTTGAATCAATACGAGTGTGTTAAAAGTGTTTGTTGATGTAGTCTTTTATATGGTCTGATGAAGCACTAGTATTTGGTGTGAAAGCGCCTCCCTTATTAAACTTCTAAACTTTTTATGCTTTCAGTCATGTTTCTGTGCCTTGTTTTCTTCAGCTACCTTGGTCTTTGGCTTGCAGGCACAGTTTATTCCTTGGGGATTTCATCTTTTTGTTTCTGGCGATACTCCTCAATAGATCGATTCAAAAGTCCAGTATACCAAACATATGGAAGAAAGCATTAGTTCTTCCACTCCATAACAGTGGCAACAACTCTGATATCTGACCCATCGCTAGCCTCTCTCCCATCTGTAAAATATTAGAAAAATGTATTCACACTCAACTATCTTGTCCAAAAGCAGATACTTTCCCCCACACAGCACAACTTCAGCCCAGGTCATAGTACCTGCATTGCTCTCATATTATTTACTGATGCAGTAAACGGGGCTTGTGATGCCAGTTACAGTTAATCTCCTTTAGTCTCCTCACTGTTCCTAGATCTCTCTAAGGCCGTCAACACAGTTTCACATCCCCTTCTGCTCATAAAATTCACCAACTTAGGTCTCTCACCCCATACCTTAAACTGGTTCTCAGACTATCTCACCAATAGGCAACAATCCACCAAATGGCAACACCCCTTTTCTCAACACAACGACAGGTATACCTCAAGGATCTATACTAGATCCCCTCCTTTTCAGTATATTCATTAACAACTTCCACACCACCCTTACCCATGGCACAGTTATCCAATATGCAGATGATTCTACAATCATCTGTACTGCCAATTCTATATCCGAGTTACATCTTACCCAATATGCTTTCACTTCAGCCGAAACTTGGATGTCCGACAACCATCTTGCTCTAAATCCCAATAAAACCAAACTTGTAATATTCCCCCCAGAAAACTACCGCTCTGAACAAGAATGCTTTTTCTGTCCAATCCCGTAATAATACTCTCATTGAAGTCGTTCCAGGTACCAAACTGCTGGGAGTTGTTATTGATGAAAATCTAACATTCGACCGCCAGATTCATAGCAATATCAAAAAAACACATGAAAAATTAAGTACTCTATAGTCACAAATAGTACCTTAATATTACTGACAAAAAAAGCTCTAGCATCATCCTTCCTGCTACCATCTCTGCTATACGGTGCCCCAATCCTCACCAATATCCAAACCTCCCTTAAAACTGAACTGGACTCGTGTTACAACAAGATTGCCTAATTTGTAACAAATTCAAAAAACTCAGCACACCACTGCTTCTCTACAACAGCTAAACTGGCTTGTTCTCCCCCACTACCTCACTTATTCACAATTAACCACTGCACATAAACTCATATATAAGCCTTCAACTTGCCCCTACCTCTCCTCCTTATTGACTACATACCACCCTAACAGCCCACTAAGATCCGAAAACACAATGATGCTGAAAGCTGAAAATCCTAACCTTGCAGCTGGTCAAATGCTGTAATAATTTACTGTTTCAAAACTATGGAATGCCCTCCCACCTTCTATCAGAATAATCAGTAATCCTGCTCTCTTAAAGAAGTGTTTCAGATCACACCTCTCTTCTCTCTGACAATGTACTTGTGCCAAAATAGTGCCTCCTAACACCTGATCCACTACTATATACCTCTACAATATCACTACTTAGCAGCTCACTCTGACTTGCTGAATTCCACTTGCTTATCCCTACAAAACTCCAAGTAACAATCAAAATTGCTACCCTACCTAACTCCATCCTCAGTCATCAAATTGTACACAGTGTTGATGTGTAATGTTTGTAAATAACTTGTACCACTGTGTTTCGTATTTATTTCCATGCATCGAGACTGTTTATACACTGTGTATTGTGCTTTTTCTTGTATGTACTATTAATGTTATGTGGAGCTTTTCTCCCTGGGCCTCTACTGAAAATGTACTAATCTAGGCCTAGTAGACTTTCGCGGTTAACAAATGCAATCAATAAATAAATAAATAAACGAAAACCACAGCCTTCTTGTTATACGTGTTAAGAGTCGAACGAGCAACATCAGGGAATTGTTAAAATGGGTTCTCTGGTCACTATTAATAATACAAGGTACACCAAACCTAGGAATAAAGTCATACATAAGCTTTTTCACAACAGTGGTGATATCGGCTTGATGACATCGGTAAGCTTCCACCCATGCAAAAACCATCACATCACCACCAGGATATAATGTAAATTACGTACTTTTGGCATCTGGACAAAGTCCAGCTGTGCACATTAACAAAAGGTCCCCAAGGTGGGATAAGCATGCAGCCTTAATGTTTACATTTTTGCTAATAATTTGTTCTAAGCATATTGCACAGGTATTAACATACTGAAGTATCAAAGAGGAGACATGAGTGGCATACCAGCTTTGGGTAATTTGATTAAATAAAGCTGTGTGGGCTGGTAAACGATATGCCCTTACCGGGTAAGGTAGCAAGGAGCAGGCACCAGCATTCAGCCGTCTGGATGTCACCATAGTACATGGGCGAGTTTGTTGCATCCATCCTTAAGCCACCTCTGAACTTCTCCCTGTTCATGCTTCAGTTTAGAAAACTGACACTTCTTTTTTAAATCAAACATATCATCAGAGTTTTGCAGTAACATCACATGAAAAATTGCGCAAAAAAAACTTCTGCAACTTGTTTAGCAGCTTGATTTGCCAAATTATTTTTTTATTGACTTAGTATCTGTACTCTGATGGGCACTCCATTTAACTACTAATAATCAATAATGTGTGTTTTAACAACAAGAGAGTCAATTTTTTTGTAAAGCAAAATATTATTCTTGAGACCAAATCTTTGTTTTGATCCCTTTCACAGGCACCATCCACAAATAGATTTAATTTGAAGTTGTGCATAGGAGTATTTAAGTCCTTTCTAGAAGAAAGTAGATAATGAGTCACACGCAATCATGCTGTTCACCATCTTCAGTAATAATAAAGGTGCAGGATTTAGGACAGAGCAGTGTACTAGAGAAATAGATGGATCTAAAAGTAATGTGTGCTCATATTTATTTAGATATGCAGCTGAGAGTGGCTGTGTTTTCATTCTAAGTAAGAAAGATGGTACAGAATGGTGGGCAGCTACTGTAAGATCCTACCCTGAGATATTAAATGACCAAGATAACGTACCTGAGGTAACAGTAAATGTAATTTTTCTTTTTACACGTTGTGTCCCTTTTCTGCAAGATAGTTAAAAGATGTAGGGTATCCTACTAACACTGCTGAAAAGAATCAGATGCTATTAGTAAATTATCTACATATTGCACTAACAGACCCACCTGGAAATGTCACATCTTTTGAATCTTTCAGTAAAAACTAAGAGAAAATTCTAGCCAATCTAGAATTTCCACTGACTGACTTCTCAAACCTCTTGTATTAGAGGCACATGGGATATATGCAAATGACCCTTATGAACATCAGGTGTTTTAGTACATGTCGATTCTGAATGCCCTTGACATTTTTTTAAAGTTGTTTAATGGGCAAATTCTGGCCAATAAAGCCAAACCCCACTAGCTGTGGAAATGCATGCATGCATGCTTGGCTAGAATTTTCTGTTAGTTTTTACTGATTGTTTTTTCTGTGTGATCTTTTAAATCTTGGAATTTGAGAAAATAATAGAGATTCACTGTATCCTTGGGCAGCTGTGTCCAGGTATACTGCTATCCCTTATACGTAAAAGCAAACAGAAAACCGACTTTCAGGGTGGATAGGTATAGAAAAGAATGCTGACTAGAGATCTATTACAGAAAAATATTTTGCTGCAGGTGGTATGCAACTAAGTGTCATTGCTGGATTTGGAACCACAGGAAAAGGTGGTAATACTGCATTGTTTACAGCCCTCAAGTCTTGCACAAACCTATAAAGTATCCTTTCCTGGCTTTTTCACAGGGAAGATGGGAGTATTACAAGGACTTTTACCTGGCGCTATTCCTTGTATCAAGGACCGAATTATAAGTTTGATTCCCTGCTATGCTTATGGTTTCAGTGGATACTGTGGAACTCTAGGGAGAGGTTTTGATTCAGTTTTATTTTTACCAGTTCTGCATATTTTAAAATACGTACTTCTTTAGCATGTTTAGCCCATAAGTTAGCAGGTACCTGCTGCAGTAGTTTTTCAGTTGCATGTATGCCTTCAAGAGGCTGGCTGTTCCTCCGCTTCTGCTAAGACTGCTAAAACTTCCCCCCTCTGATTCTGTTGGAACATCCAGACACTTCTGGTGTACAGTAAAATAGTATAACCCAGTTTGCTTAACAGGTGTCTTCCTAGCAGATTTTACTGGTGCAGTAGTACTCGAAAGGAAAGAATGCCTTTCTTCAATTGGACCTAAAGAAATGGGTATAGGTTCTGAAACAGGATACGTAACAACAGTAGCATTTGTTACTCTAACTGCCTTTACTTTGCTTTGATACTGGTATTTGACTGTCTGAATTAACTTTTAATACAGATCTAGTGGCTCCAGTGTCCACCAGGAAGGAATTTTCTTTGAATTTATTTTTACCTTAACATAGGGTTTTTGATCTATTGGCAGCAAAGGGTCAAGATTTATTTATGTTTTATTACCCTGACTTAGTACATTGATTTGCAGCACTTAATAATGACTCTTAAGTCCTTATCTTGCCAGTCTATAAGCACTTGCTTTATTTGGTTTTGTAAAGGACTTGCAAACCCTGCACAAAAGCAGCTGCAATAGCTGGTTTAGCTTGTTCTTTTTGGTCTGGTATTTCTGAATGTCTAGCAAACACTGCTTTAAGACGACTCAGATAATCTGCAGGGGCTTCCCCTTTATTTTGCTTACATGCCTGTATCCTAGACCAATCAGTCCTAACTTAACACACTTTTATAATTTAACAGTTCTGTCTTTTTATCTATTACTGCATTTCCTAGGAGAGTAAAATCTGTTGTTTTAGCCTTTTCAAGTAATTGTTTTCTTCTGAAGCAACTACCAAAGCAGCTGGTTTAAATCTGTCAAAGTAGGGTTGTAGCATTTTATTATACTCTTTGAATTTCTCCTTAAACTTTAATGGATTTTTTTTATAGTTAGGAAACTTTGACATAGTATGCAAATCAGCATTTGCCTCCAAATTTTTTTAAGAAGTGCCAAAAGATCATCTCCAGAGACAATAGCTTCTTGTCCTACCCTATCATGTGAACACTTGTGATGAGCACCAGGAGTGTCAAATACTAGTGTTCCTTTTGGAAAGGAAGAAAAATTTTGAGAATGATAGGAAGACGAAGAAAACTTTTTGATTGCTGATACCTGCTGTGAAGATGAAGATTGAACAGGGAACTAGGTTGAGATTTAACAGTACCACGCTGACCTAGTGTCCAAAATGCAGAGGTCTGAGAAACAGCAGAATCTTGTACAGGAGCCACCTGTACCAGTACATATATGGTGGGGGTGCAGTAGCTACTGGAGGATTATCATACTCTTTAGAAGTCCCTGCTTTTTGGCCATCCTCAGTTTCTTCCAAATCTTTTGACAGGATAAACAGATCCATTTAACTGGTCTGTACTGCCTTCTTAACCTCTTTTACCTGTAGTAGCAGTTTATTTGCTTCCTATAACCCCCTTAATGCTGACTCATTTTGCCTTTGAGAGCTTCAGTGTGCCAAGAATAAAATACTGACATTTGTTCCCACTTGCTTTGTTTTTTTTTTCTTCCAAAATATCCTTCAATTTCATTAATGTGTCCTTATCACAAGTTCCATTTAATGGAAATATTCCACCAGAGCAATTTTTGCTAAGCTGAAGCCACTCATTCAGATGCTTACAACTTTCTTTGCCAAAATCATGATACATAAAATATGAAGGTGTTCCCCTTTTCAGGGATGTGAACTTGCTTGCTTACCTTTGTTCCCATTTTTCCCTGTTAGGACTTTATAGATTTTGGATTCTGGTAATTCAGAGGAAAGAAATAACTACATCAATCCACACACTGTTCAGGGAAGGGTAGAGATTCTGTCATCATGCAATGACAGCAGAAAGGTTTTGATCAGCCTTTTCCCACAGCACTCCCTTGCTTTGGTCCCATCACAAGTTCAAAATTTACAGCTCCAGCATTGGGAATGGGATAACAGGATAGGTACTGACCACGCTTTCAGACCCTTGAAGGTATCCGCACGATCTCTCCTAAGTCCCAATCTGCTGTGGGCTCATGAACTCTGTTTAACCACATGGGCTCATGAACCTGAATTAACAGCACAGACACCTATGTCCCAACAGGCTGTGGGCTCATGAATTTGATTTAACTTTACTTTTTAACTTTTATCTCTCTCCGTCTCTCCAGTCATACATTACAGAACAGCAAACCATTAGTCATACATTAAACAACACAAAGCAACAGTCGTACCTCTTAGCTTTTTGTCCTGAGGGTACCGCCCTCGACACAAGGCGCCTCCTTGTGTTAAATTCCTTTTTGTTATATGCTCATACACATTTATAAACTTTTCCTTATTTCCTGTGGGAACCTCCCACTATTACTTTACATATACCTAACAAGTAAATTTCTGTCATTCAATAAACATATACCTAACAAACAAGCTCATTCATACAACAAAACAGTAAATACCATATACTTAATAAACAAACTCAGTCATTCAACAAAACAAGTTATTCACTCATGTCACACCTTTTAACTACAATCATTTAAAAGAGAGAGGAGGAGAATTTTTTTTTCTATGAATTTATTTTCCCCATTAAGTCTAGCAGCAGTTTGAACAGCCTGAATAATTATCTGAAGTTCCCACTATCCCGTACAAAACAGTGTGAAATTCACAGGAGAACTTTCTGTCTTGGGCCCTTGTAATTTATTCCACATTGCCCTGCAAAAATACCAAAGTTCAGATTCTGAGCACTGCACCAAAATATTAAAGTGCACCACTAAGATAAATAACAGAGAGATGTTATGTGATCCTATCTCGCCTACATTCTGACTGATGGGTTCGGAGCCGATCCTCGGCTCCGACTCGGCACGCTTATGCCAAAGAGCAAAGTCTCTTATTGGCTGAGCTTACTATATCCCAGGATGCACCACTACCAATCCCCCAGATCTCGTTTGCCGCTATCGAGCAAAGACGTGGTCTCGAGCTGGCTGAGCTAAGTAGTGTTTTTCACTTACTTTCCTGTCAGGGATTTCCTAGAATTTGAACAAAAAAGCTGTTTTAACGGCTATTTCTTCTTTTTGTGTATGATTGGATATTTTTGTGAAGTATTTGTGTGGTGATTGCGCCTTTTTTTCTGACTAGAGGTCCCCTTGCAGTTGAGGGCCTTCCCCTGTCAGTCACTTTATCTTCAAGTTCCGTTGTCATTTAAAGGTTCTTGGATCCTTTCTAGTTTTTCTTTGTGACAGTTCTTGGTAAAAAAAAAAAAAAGTGAGAGAAAAGTTTTTTCTCTGTGGTAGTTAGTGTGTTGTTTTTGGCTGTTATACTTGTTTGGTTGCCATAATGTCTCAGGCTCCTAGGCCTTCAGGTTTTAAGAAGTGCACTAAGTGCAGCTTCAAAATGTCTATTACAGATGACCACTCTCTGTGTGTACTGTTTGGGCGCCAAACATTTGCAGGAGTCCTGTAGTGTGTGTCACGCGTTTTCCTCGAGGGTCCTCCAAGAGAGGAAAAATAAACTTATTTTAAAAGGCCTTATTAAACCCTCGTTCGAAGAGGCATTAGCTTCCTCTCCTTCTCCTGCTAAAAAGAAAAGGGCGTCGGCTCCGACCAGTCCGTCGGAACCGACCGCCAAAAGACATAGGCAGGCTTCTCCTTCGGCTCCACGGACTTCGGAGCCGAGGGCGGAACGGTCTGCCTCAATGCCTCCAGCCTCGACTCCTCTGGGTTCGGAGCCGACGGCTGGGGCATCGAGAGGCGGGTCACCTTCATCGGCTCCACTGATCTTGGAGCCGATGAAGGTTGTCCGCTCAGACACTTCCTCCTCGGCACCGATGGAAATTGGTTTGGACACTCCTTCGGCGCCGATAATTGTCGAGTCGATTCGGAGCCGGTCCCCTAGTCCCTTGGAGCCGTTGGAGAGGCCTACTCGGACCCATTCGGTCTCTTCCAGGTCATCAAGGATGTCAGATTTGGACATAGGGTGCTCCAAAGACTTTTCCAGTCCCCAGTCTTTCAGAAATTTGTTTCGGCTCCGACCCAATTGGCTTCGGAGCCGATAGCCCATTCCATTGCCATTCCTCCTCCGACCGCCCGGCTCCGGAGCAGGTGCTGATGGAGCCAGTGGAGATCCTAGGGTCGGCTCCGACCCTTACTCCAACCCCGGCCTTCGGGTCCGAGTTTAGCACACGGACTTCTTCGGCGGACCCGGGTGACGTTTGGGACCAATGCTGTCGGTTGCAAGCCTCCCTCTCGGTGCTTCGCCGCGGGACTTCCGTCTGCTATCATGGCTCCGGAGACTGGACCCTCCCAGGATTCTGGGGGTCCGGCCTTCAGAGCTATGAGGAGTGCCTTGGCCAAGTCTTCTTCGGCCATTTCTACGGCTTTACCGGCACCTTCCCTGGGCATGGAGACTGGGTCTTTGGTAGTTCCCCTGTCTCTAGGCAGCGGAGCCCCGGGGCCTGAGGTTACCCCCACTGGGGGTTCCCCTCCTCCTGAGGGTCTTTCGGAGTTGTCTTCAGAGGAACCCCCAAGGAAGAGATCGTGCAAGAGGAAGCACGTGAACTCCCCCGATGAGTCTCTTACATCGGACACTGATCTTGATGATGTGGAGGGGTCCCCAAAGTCGTCCTTGGATGATGTCTCATTTGCAGACATTCTAGAGATCCTCAAGCAACGAGGCGGCTGGAATTCCAAACCCCCCTCCGCTGATGAGTCGGTGTTCCTCAAGGCCTTCGGGGCTCAGCCCTCCGCCTCCTGGGTGTCTCCGCCCTTCGACGAGCTCCTGGATTTGGTTTGTCGAAGGGCGTGGGAACATCCAGATACTGTGGAACCAGTGCCTTCTCGTCCTAACAAATTTTTGTCTGCCCCACCCGAGAAGGAGTTCTTAATGAAAGGCGTGGCTGTAGATGCCATGGTGGTGGCATCTGCTACCCAGCAGGACGTGGCAGAGGCTTCAACGTCCGTCCATCCTCCTAATAAGGAGTCTAGGAGCATGAACCGGTACGGGAAGCGCACCCTGACTTCAGCAGCCTTTACTCTGAGGTCCCTGAATTATTTGGCACATTTCACCAGACTACAGAGGGATCTGGTCAAGGAGCTCTCAGACTCCCTCTCAGGTAACCTACCAGAGCAGCTAGCCCAGTCGGTTAGCTCTCAGTTGGCTATCCTCACCTCGATTTCTAACTCGTCCATGAGGCTCATTTCATATGCGGCCAAGGGCGGGCAGAGCGGCAGGCACAGGCGTGGCTCACGGAGACAAGCCTGGCTCCGCTTGTGTCATTTCATGGAGGCCTTCAAGTCTTCCTTTGCCGACGCTCCCTTTGATGGGTCCTCTTTGTTTGGACCCAAGGTAAAAGACACTCTTACCCGCTGTGAGCAGGAGGGAAAGACTTTATCTGCCGTAGGAGCACGTTATTCCACTCCCTTTCGGCCTTATCCCAAGGCTAAAAGAGGAGGGAAGATGTGGTTCCGCAAATCACAGAAATTCTTTCCTCAACAGCAGGAAGATTCCCCTTCCAGAGGCAGAGGACGGGAAAATTTTTCTGGGAGACGCCGTCCCAGAGGCGGCAGAGGCCCCCGCAACACTGGAGACCGCGAGTCCTTTTGTGGCTCTTCAGCCTCCCACACTTCATGAGGGATTGCCCGGCTGTGCTGCTCCGGAGCCAGTCGGGTGCCGTTTTGCCAAGCACCTAAAAGCCTGGGAGTCTATCACTCAGGACAGATTGGTGCTTCGGATTATTGCCGGAGGTTACACCATTCCATTCACACACCCACCCCCACCGTCCAAAAAAATCCCGGACCCACCACCCAGTCAAAGGGAAATTGCAGCCGTAGAAGCTTCAAAGCTGCTAGAAAAAGGAGTCATCCAACCGGTCCCCACAGACCAGATCGGATCCAGAAATTACTCAAGGTTCTTTTTAGTGCCAAAAAAGACAGGGGACCTGAGACCCATTTTGGATCTCAGCAAACTAAACCAGTCCGTCATGAAGTCCAAATTCCGAATGGTCACTTTACAATCCATTCTCCCATTGTTGGAGAAAGATGTTTGGATGTGCTCCATAGATCTCAAGGACGCCTGTTATCACATACCGATACATCAGGCGTCCAGGAGGTATCTGCGCTTCAGCCTGGGAGACAGTCATTTCCAATTTTGTGCTCTGCCCTTTGGTCTCACCACAGCCCCCAGGGTGTTCACCAAGTGTTTGGCAGTAGTGACTGCTCACCTGAGGAGTCTCGGATTCCAAGTGTTTCCCTATCTGGACGACTGGCTCCTGACTGCCACCACCAGGCATCTACTACTAGAGAACCTACAAGCCACCATCTCCCTGGGTGCTTCCCTGGGAATTACATTCAACTGGTCAAAGTCTGTCTTGCTGCCTTCTCAGCGCATAAGATTCATAGGAGCAGAGATAGACTCAAAATTAATGCGAATCTTCCTTCCTACCGAAAGGATACAAACATTACAAGATCAAGTCCGAGCCCTGCTTCTAAGATCCAAAGCCCCAGCCAGGATGGTCCTACAACTTTTAGGTTCAGTGTCTGCCACGGTCCTCCTAGTTCCTCTGGCAAGATTGCACATGAGGATTCTTCAGTGGCTGTTATCGACACAATGGTCTTTTCAGGATCTCCCCCTCAATCATCACATACTGATTACAGAAACGTGCAAATGGGACCTCCGCTGGTGGCTTCTGCCATCCAATCTGAATCAGGGAAGACCTTTTGTTATTCCCCCTCCGGTGGCCACCTTGACAACGGATGCCTCCCAGACGGGGGGGGGGGGCATTGTCTGGGCAGGTCAGTTCAGGGTTCTTGGCTTCCAAACGAAACATCTCTCCATATCAATGTGTTGGAAATGAGGGCTGTACTTCTGTCCCTACAAGCCCTCCACAAGTTTCTCCCTCAAGGCATTATCGCCATCCACACAGACAACATGTCAGTGGTCTGGTATCTAAACAAACAAGGAGGGACCAGATCTTACCCCCTTTGCAGAGAGGCCATGAGGGTGTGGGAATGGGCAGTGGCTACCAAGCGCTTCCTGGTAGCGACCCACATTCCAGGAAAATCCAATGTATTGGCAGACAGACTGAGCAGGACTATTCTCTCTCCTCACGAGTGGTCTCTGAACGAAACAGTAGCAGCTGAGATTTTCAAAAGATGGGGGATTCCGTGCTGCGACCTGTTTGCAACACCACGAAACACGAAGTGCAAAAGGTTCTTTTCCTTGACCCCGGCCAAGGGAGGCAGCTACGGATGCTCTAGTCCAACCTTGGCCAACAGGACTGCTTTATGCTTTCCCTCCGATTCCACTCCTCCTCAAAGTCATCCAGAAAGCTTCCCAATTGGGGTCCACAATGATTCTAATTGCTCCGTACTGGCCTCGTCAGGTATGGTTCCCCTACCTACAGAAATATACTCTGGACGGTCCTTGGTTCTTGGATCTAACTCCAGACCTTCTGGTTCATCAGTCGGGACAGCAGCACCAGTCCCTTCACACTTTGAAATTAACAGCTTGGCTCCTCCACTTCCGACTTTAGTCAGGAATCACACCTTGGACCCAGAAGTTATTCACATTTTATCTTCAGCCCACAAACCCACCACTAAGAAATTGTATCACAGTAAGTGGAAGAGGTTTGCTATCTGGGCTCAACTCAGAGGCTTAGACCCTATTACTGCCCCGATACCAGAGGTCTTGAAATTTTTAACATCCTTGTTTAATCAAGGATCTTCAGTCTCTACTATTAAAGTCCAACTAGCAGCTATCTCCAAATTTCACGATTCCATAGATCCACCGTTGATGAGCAGCAGATTATGTAAAACTTTCATGAAAGGTGCTGTGCTTTTAAGACCCCCAGTTTTTCATCCTGCGCCTCCGTGGGATCTTGATTTGGTACTTCGTGCCTTAACATCTTCCCCCTTTGAACCAGCTGCTACATGTGAGTTGAAATATCTGTCTTGGAAAACTGCCTTCTTAATTGCAATTACCTCTGCAAGAAGAGTTTCGGAACTTCAAGCCCTATCTATCAAACCACCGTACTTGATTTTTCACAAGGATAGAGTATCACTTAGACCTAATCCATCTTTTGTCCCAAAAGTTTGCTCTAATCTCTGTCTCCAACAATCTTTAGAGCTACCAGTTTTCTTTCCAAAATTTTCAAACAAAGCGGAATACACCTTCCATACATTGGATGTTCACAGGCAATTGCGCTTCTATCTAGATAGGACTCAGCAAATTCGGAAAACAGATCAATTGTTTGTGTCCTTTTCAGATAATAAACTGGGTAAAACCATCACTAAAGCTACTATTGCCAAATGGATCAGAGATTGCATAACTCAAGCTTATTCCTCTTCAAATAAGCAACTTACAACATCTGTCAAAGCCCACTCTACTAGAGCTATGGCTACCTCTATTGCATTCCATTCCAAGCTCGCTATTTCTGAAATTTGTGCTGCGGCTACTTGGTCCAACCCGCACACTTTCATTTCCCACTATAAATTGGATGTGGCATCTAAAGGACGAGCATCATTTGGTTCCACGGTACTCAGGAGTGTTTTCCAGTGAGCCACCCAGGATTTAGGTGCTAGGACGCTGTCCCATCAGTCAGAATGTAGGCGAGATAGGATCACATAACATCTTTTAGTTATGTACTCACCATAACTTCAGATGTTTGGGATCCATCTCGCCACATTCCTAATACCCACCCTCCTTCCCCCTGCCTTGGAGATCAGAAGAGATTGAACGGTTTGGGTTCTACTGTTTTTTATCTTGTATCATCTGTCAATGTTATATAAGCAGTGCATGCGTGTGTGCATGTATGCGGACAAACTAGATCTGGGGGATTGGTAGTGGTGCATCCTGGGATATAGTAAGCTCAGCCAATAAGAGACTTCGCTCTTTGGCATAAGCGTGCCGAGTCGGAGCCGAGGATCGGCTCCGAACCCATCAGTCAGAATGTAGGCGAGATGGATCCCAAACATCTGAAGTTATGGTGAGTACATAACTAAAAGATTTATGTGTTAGTATTGAGTCAGTAATAACTCCTCAGGACGTGCAAAGTATTTTCCTTTATTATAGTCAAACAAACCACAGCACTGGGAGACCGCCTTCACAAAATTTTCCAACTCTGAAATTAAGGAATAACAACACTACATATATTTAAATTTTCTTGTAAATTTCATGCATGCAGAACTTTGACATAACATTTTTAACAAATCTTACCAAAAAAAATAATAATTTGTGCCCTCGTGCTTTTGCTTAGAACTTCACATGAACACTTCGCAAAAATGCCATTTTAAAACATAGACCACCTGGCCTAACAGTCTGTCTTTTGACCTTGTATCACTCAGTACTTACAAACAAGAAGGCCAGAGCTTACAAAAGATTCTTGGCACATTGTTTTTTCCCCCCATCCATTACATTTTGAACCCAGACTCCTTTAAACATAGTAACATCCCTTAACTCCTTCAGCGCTTATTTTGCCTTCAACTTTGTCAGTACACTGTAATATGATACGAGAAGAGAATGCAGTTGTAAGGCATTTCATGTAAAACTATATTTTGTATAATCATGCATATTTATTACAATATATTTTCAACATAAGCATATTATAAAGATTTTATTTGAATCATTTGTGAAGACACTTCAAGTTAATATGCATTTTGTGAAGAATAATCATGAGACAATATATTTTTTTCTGTAACAAAACTGAAAAATAAGTATATTTTAAGCTAGCACTGCACTTTAACTGTATTTAATTGAATTTCTGCTTCATTTTTGCTGTTTGCGACTAAGTTGAGCTAGCCTACTTCTTCCCATGTACCACATACAGAAAAATCCTGCCACAGTGGACAGGCAGTTTCCCATCATTTCTCCTGCCATCTTAATTGGTATGGGCATCTTGAGGCAGTGTAGTAATTGCTTCATGTATATTGACAATCATTAGGCAAACTAACACCCTATGTGAGAGATGCAAATACACTGTGGAACTGGAGCTTTTTCTCTCACGTGAAAACAAACTAGACGTCAAACAGGTTGTCAGCGCACATGCTTTATCTTTCACATAAACCTCACCTCTCAGACACAGTAAGATCACAACACATAAACCCACATATGCGGAGGTATTCACTAAAAGCCTACCAAAAGAGCAGAGACCTCCCAAGTGCACATCACCCACACTCACCACTAAACAAAAAGAAACCACTACACATATTACCACTCACACCTGTGCCTCAACAAATAAGCTCCTAAGGCAAAACTCATCAGATGTCTTGGTGATTGGCGACTCCATAGTGAGACACACAGATGGCCCCCTTACCAGACTGGACAAAAAGGTCACGGTCTGCTGCCTATCAGGTGTCAGGATCCAGCAAATCACGCACGCACTCAGGGTCATTCAACAAGAAGTACTGATCTGATATTGTTAATCCTCGTTCATTCCTTACGTATGGGTATCGGTTCCGACCTCGGAACCGAGCCGGCCATCTTTCAAGCTTGCGTCAACTACAAACTCTCAAGCTAAACTCTTACCCAGAATTCCCCTCTCCCCGTTACCTCAGATTTAATTTACCGCGTCGCCTTTCGGTCGTGTCAAGCTACTTCTCTTGAGCTAAGTATAGATATTTGTTGTCAGACTAGTCTAATATAACTTTTTCTGTCAGAAAAGTTTCTAATTTGTTGTCTCTTACCATGCTGCGGTAGCGTTGTCGCCTCACAGTAAGTCGCTGACCGGTTCGATTCTCAGCTAGAGCGTCTTCTCCGTGGAGACATGCGTGAATGGGCGTACCTTCATTGAAGGTTGTGCGTCAGGGCTGGTAACTCGGCACGTAAAAATCAACTACCAGTCATTAGCGGACCGGAGTTCCGCTGTGGCGACCCCTAACCGGGAAAAGCCGAAAGACACAACATTTCCTTGAGTTTCCTTCTCTTTACTCTGCACTTTTTACCGCAGGTTATTTTCTCCCTTACCATCATTGGTAAACCCTTCCTTTCTTCATTACCTTCGGGTATAGTTGCGTAAAATTGCTGGTACCCTTTCATCTTTCTCCTTTTCTATCATGGCAGATAAAAAGGTAGTCCAGGATTTAAAAGGTGTTCAGATTGTGGACACAAATTACCTACATCAGATGCATACTCTCTGTGTGTCTATTGCTTGGGTGTGTCTCACTTATCTGTTGACCCGCCCTGTGGTATTTGTAAGAACTTTTCCAACAGAACCTTGATTGACAGGAAAAAGAAATTGTTGCTGAAGGTCTTAAATCTCCCTTTTCAGAGGCTATTTCTGGGTTGGTGGCTTCAACCTCTCCTAGAACCCATAAGAAAAAATTGGATGATCCTACAAAGGCCAAGTCTCTGCCTTCCTCCCTGGCTGGGGACTCTGCCAGCCAAGACCCAAGAAGGCTAAGCTTTCTGCTTCAGAGCTCACTCTGTCGGCCCCAGCGCTTTCGGTGCCTAGACCTTCAGCACCAGGGCCTTCAGCGCCATCTGTGATTTTGGCTCTGTCTACTGTAGCTTTTACTGTATCGGTACTGAGGGGCTCCTTGTTTCAGACTACTACTACTACATCGGTTGCTGTCACCTCTTCCCTGACGTCAGTGCGCCAGGGGTATAAAAGATGCAGCTGACGCCATTTTCTTCAGTCTTTCTTGGTGCTCGGTGCCCGAAGCAAAAGCAGTTCACAAGTGCCGGTCGGCCAACTCCTGAGATTTTCAAATACGAATTTCAGAACCGAAGACTTCATTAAAGCTAAGTACCCCGTTGGGGAAACTTTTTTCTTGCTCCAGACCGATGTCAGAAAAAGTTAACAATTGTATTTCTTGTGGGAAGCAAATACCTCATAAGGATTTTCACTCTTACTGTATTCCTTGCCTAGGCCCTGACCACGATGTTGCTAGCTGTCGGTTTTGTGCTAGAGTTAACCAACGCACTATTAAGTGTCGGTTTGATTTTGCATTTCATTACTTTGGCCGAAGGTTTAATTATATAATGCCGTCGGAACAGCCGACTACCGGAGTTTATAAAAAACGCAAGGAAAAGGATAGGCATCCCAGGTCCAAAACCGATGACGAGGCCTCCGTTAGGCCAGTCGCCGGTTCTAAGTGAGGCGCTTTTGCAGCCCCTGGCGCCTGCTACCTCAGAGCCACAGGCCGCTTCCGACTCCCACGTGGAGCTAACTTGGCCTCTGGATACTCAAGGTATTGGACACTCGGAAAGCATTCCCTCAGATGGGTCCGGAGCCGCTGAGCAAGCATCGGCTTCTTAGGGTGTCTTCAGACCTACACAGTTGTATATTAAACCGTCTTCAGCTTCAAAGACTAAGGCAGCACTAAAGACAAAGAAGCAAGTACAGCATTCACCTACTCAGACTTCCATGCCTAAAAAACAGATGCTTAAAATGGCCTAAGACCTAATTACTATGATCAGGGGTTCCCATCCCCCTCCTGATAAGATTCCTAGGCAAGAGACAGAATATGATTCCTCTGATCAGGTTTCTATTTCCTCTGATTCCTCTTCTGAACAGGGCTACTCTATTCCTCCCTATGAGGATTCTGATGCTGAAGAGTCCATCCCTTCAGCCTCTCCTCCTGAGGATTATTCTTTTGGGGAAACCCTGCATACCATGAGGGAACATTTCCACTGGGAGAGCCAAGATTACTCAGAATCTAAGAAAAGGCTCAGAGACTTTCTTCTTCTACCTCAGCACAGACCCCTTGCTATTCCACCTGTTCTAGACATAGTAGATGATGTATTTTCAGAGTCCGGCCTGTCCCCTGACTCTTTATCCCCCGCACCTGCTAAGCCAGACAGATACTACAGGGTCCCAGATTCTCATAAATTCCTATATAAAAACCCCGCTGCTGACCCAGAAACTATATCTCAGGGTCCCAAAGGGGTCAAAGCTTCCACTGCAAAAAAACCCTGTCCCCTCTGATAGGGATTCTAGGGCACTGGACAGATGGGGGAAAAAAGTTTACACTTCTGCTACCCTGGCTGCAAGGGCTTTAAATTGTCAGTTCCATATGCTTAAATATCAGCAATACATAATGTCACTGCTTAAACAGAAAATGTTGACAAATTCTGAATGTGCAGAGAACAAGGAAATGCAGGATTTATTGCATGCAGCTGAACAAGTGGGAAAGCATACTTTGCAATGTGGTTATGATTCACTGGAGGCCTCTTGCAGGGCCGCTGTTACAGGTTCTGTTATTAGAAGGTATGCTTGGTTAAAGGAACAGAATCTGCCGGATCTTGTTAAAGCAAAATTATTAGATGCTCCATTACAGCATGATACTTTGTTTGGTGCTAAAGCAGAAGAGGTGTTAAAAGAAAATGGAGGATAAAGCGAAATCCATGCAAATGGTTAAAGGTTTTTTACAGGTACAGCCACCCAGGTTTAGCAGAAACTGGCCTTCAAAAATTGGTCCTTTCCAGTATCCAGACAGGCCACAAAGAGGCAGATACAGACATCCCAGAGGCAGATCTCAGCCCCAAGGCTCATACAGGCCTAAACAATGTGGTGCTCCTACCTCCAAAAGTGGAGAAGACAAATCACAACCTTACAGGAAACAGTCCCAATGACTTTGCTCTGCCAGATCCAAGCACTCTTCTTTTGACAGCCCCCCTGGGGGGAAAACTAGCATTTTTTTCAGCAAATTGGCAAATGATTACCCAAGACAAGTGGGTCTTGAACATAGTGTCCCAGGGCTACAGGTTCCATTTTCACACCCTACCAAGGGCAAAAGATATGCCAGACCTGCCACACAATCAATGGGCAGAGGCGCAAAAACAAATTACAGCCCTCATGGATATGAGGGCCATTCAACACATACCACAACAAGAGCAGGGGCAAGGATTTTACACGAGACTTTTCTTGGTGCCCAGAAAGGACAAAGCCTGGAGACCAATACTGGACCTGTCTATACTAAACACGTTTCTGGAAGTTCCAAAATTCAAGATGTTGACTCTACAGCAGCTACTGCCTATGCTGGGCAAGAAGGCTTGGCTCGTACCTTTGGGCCTAAAAGAGGCATACCTGCATGTCCCAATCAGACAATCTTGCAGAAGATACCTCAGATTCATAGCTGGCTCAATGCACTGCCAATTCTCTGCACTGCCCTTTGGCTTATCTACCATGCCCAGGGTCTTCACAAAATGCCTGGCACCAGAAATTGCATTCTGCAGACAGAGGAATTCAAATATATTCCTACTTGGATGACTGCCTTATTCAAGCAGAGAACAAAGATATTCTTCTTAAGCATCTGGCGTTTGTAAAAAGATTACTAATTTGCCTAGGGTACACAGTAAACGAAAATAAATCAAAACTAGTACCCTCTCAAGAGATAATATTCCTGGGTGCAAGCTTAAATACAACTGCCCAGATGGCTTATCTCATGCCAGACAAACAAACACAACTGACTTCTTACTTCAAAAAGTTGGCAACAAAGGCCCAGTTATCTGCAAGGAAAATCCTGCAGGCCTTGGGCTTTATGGCATCCTGCATTCTACTAATTCCATATGCCAGACTGCATATGAGGAAACTACAATGGTATCTAAAAAGTGTTTGGACTCAGCATTGCCACAGCCTGGAGACAGTAATTACCCTCATTTCCTGCCTGCAACAAGAGTTTCAATGGTGGGCACAGGCCTGTCACCATAACAAGGGTCTGCTATTCACTTTACCCACAGACAAGCACTGACAATGGATGCATCAGATTATGTCTGGAGGGCCGATATGGCAGGAAAATGTATTCAGGGCACACGGCCTGCAAGCCAGATGTATCTTCATATCAATCAAAAAGAAATGCTAGCTGTACAGAATGCCCCGACAGCTTTCAAGGATCTACTTCATCCAGGACAGCTACTGATAAAGACGGACAGTACTACGGTCATGTGGTACATAAACAAGCAGGGAGGCACACATTCCTACCCCCTCTGCAGACAAGCAATGACCTTGTGGGACACAGCATTGATTTATCAGGTTCACCTGCAAACACAATTCCTGCCAGGAAAAACAAATACTCTGGCAGACGAACTAAGCAGAAACCTCATGGATCCCCACGAGTGGAAACTGGATCCACAAGTCTTCAGCCTGATAACAAGAAAATGGGGATGCCCAGACATAGATCTATTTGCCTCCCCTCACAACTGCCAATTACAGAGATTTTGCACAAGAATTTATCACAGACAAGCATGGAGAGTGGACGCCCTATCCTTCAGCTGGAAAAACCTAACAGTATATGCCTATCCACCACTGCCTCTCCTTCCCAAGGTACTCCTAAAGGTCAGACAAGAGAAGCCAAAAATGATACTGATTGCCCCAGACTGGCCACGCCAGCACTGGTACCCAATCCTAAAGAGCTTGTCTCAAGGTCCAGCATGGATATTGCCTCAAACTTCTCACTTGCTGACTCAACAAAAAAATCCGATCCTGCACATTCAGCTCAGAACCTTAAATCTGGCAGCATGGTGGATAATGTAGCCATTCGGAACACTCCTCTTTCAAAAAGCTGTTATGGATGTTGTCTTGGAGGCTAGGAGGCCCAGTACCAGAAAATCTTATGCAGAAAAATGGAAGAGAGTCTGTGCTTGGAACCAGGAACAAGGCATTGACACATATGTACCAAACATTCCTCAGATTTTACAAAACCTGAGATGCTGGACAAAGGCCTTTCTTTTTCATCAATTAAGATTCATGCCTCTGCCATTTCAGCTCATTACAATACGGAACCACCTATCTTTTCTCATCCTTTAATAAGGCAGTACCTAAGAGGGGCCAAAAACATCAGGCCTCCAAGGACAGCACCAATTCTGGCATGGGACCTCAATTATGTCTTGGAAAAACTCACACTGCCTCCTTTTGAGCCAGCATCTATAGCAGATATAAAATTCTTATCCTGGAAAACAGCTCTGCTCCTAGCAATAACCTCTGCAAGATGAGTCTCGGAGTTACAAACACTCATGGTTGTGGAACCTTTTATCATTTTTCATCCAGACAGGGTTTCTCTGAGGACAAACCCAACATTTATGCCTAAGGTGGTGTCCAGTGTGGCCCTCAACCAAACCATTCACTTGCCTACCTTTTATCCAAACCCACAGAACAAGGGGGAGAAAATTCTGCATTCTTTGGACATACACAGGCAGCTACACTTTTACTTGGACAGAACTAAAGCTTTCAGAAAGAATGAGCAACTTTTAGTGTCATATGCTGCAGGATCACAAGGAAAGGCTATCTCAAAACAGACTATTTCTAAATGGATAGGTCATTGTATCAGTTTCTGCTATTCTCAGCATGGCAAATCAGTGCCTAGGGGCATTAGGCCTCATTCCACCAGAGCAGCAGCCACTTCAGCAACCTTCCTCAGAGGAGTACCAACCAAAGACATCTTAGAGGCTGCAATTTGGAGTTCAGTGCACACTTTTACAAAGCACCACCACTTAGCTCTTTACTCTAAATCCAGAACAGGCTTTGCCACTGCAGTTCTGCAGGGCCTCTTAACCTCTCCTAATCCTATTTAGCTCAGCCACCCATCCTCTGCTTTGGGATTCAACCCAAGAGTAATGACTGCAACAGTGAAACACGATGAACATAGTACAGTTGTGTACCTACCATAAATGTAGATGTTCGAGTGTATTCACTGTTGCAGTCCAGGTTACCCACCCACCAACCCCCTTTTTCTTTGCTGGAACTTATCTGTACTTCTCTGTCCTATACAACCTATGTGGTGTATTTGCTGTTAGATGAAGGAAATGTTTACTTTAGTGCATGCATATTTATTGGCATAATTTTTTAGCCTACCATTGTGGGGGCACCTGACATTTGGGGCAAGAAAAACTGAAGAAAATGGTGTCTGCTGCATCTTTTATACCCCTGGCACACTGACGTCAGGGAAGAGACGACAGCAACAGACGCCGGACCAGGACTTTGGAATTCAGGCTGACTGCGAGTAGCCTGCCAGCAGGATAACCCAAGAGTAATGACTGCAACAGTGAATACACTCGAACATCTACATTTATGGTAGGTACACAACTGTACTTTATTGACACCAATTTGTTTGGTTCCAGCTTCGGTACCGGCAACCACTTTGGCACCGATCTTTTTGTCAGTGCACACCGTGACCCTGGCACCAATGATTTCCTCGGTGCAGACACCCATAGTCCAGTCTCTCTCGGCACCGTTTTTCTCAGTGCGGACTGGTGAGGTGGGCACCGAGCTTGTCTCTTCTGTGGATAGACCTGTTTCTCCCTCAGCTGTGTCCGTGAGGTCCACTAGAAGCCTTTCTGAACATGATGTGTTGCATCTTGTAGATCAAGTGCTTCTGGCCAGAGGTATCCCACCCCTCAGGACCTATCCTTCCTTGGGAGGTGATCACCCATCGCCAAAGACCCATTCTTATTCTCCTCCTTCATTGCCTTTGAAGCCCCTTGATATAGCACAGTCTTCCCCCTCTACGGTTCCGTTTATGGACCTCACTAAGGAACCGCAGTTGCCTTTGTGGCAGGAGAGTTTTGCTATGACCCAGGATGATAGTTGTGACACCCGTAATTTGATGTTTCACAGCCATCCAGGGACTCCGGGTTGGCAGGCTTGAGCCACTTAGGGGAGAGGGTGATCCCTGTCTTGGACACTCACCCCTCTTCAGGTGGACCAGCTTTCCAACTGATGGAGAAGGCTCTGCCGTCTGCTGGCGATACTGTGCTGTCTAGCTCCCCACCCTCCTCTGGACCGCTGTGTTCACAAGTCGCACCTAGAGGACACCGGGCGCAAGGGCCTCAGGACGTATTCCCACAGGAAACCCCCTTTCCATTGTCTTCCCCAGCTTCCCCCCCTGAGGAAGTTCACCGGAAAAGTTCGTGCAAGAGGAAGCACATGGGACTCCACAGTTCCTCACTGAAGACGCAGACTTTGATGATGGGGAAGGGTCCCGTCGATCACCCTCTGAGGTATCCTTTGGTGATATCCTCAAAATCCTTAAACGGAGAGGTGACTGGCATCCCTCTAATCCGACCTCTGAGGAGTCTGTGTTCCTGCAGGCTTTTCACGACCGGCCCCCTAGCTCCTGGGTTATTCCATCTGCCAATGAACTGGTCCGGCTCATGGTGCAGCGTGCGTGGAAGGCTCCTGACACTGTCGAGGCTATTCCCCGGAGGCCAGATAAGATTTTGTCCCATCCTGCTACGGATCCCCATTGGTCCAAAGGTCTTCCTGTGGATGCTCTGGTGGTGGCGGCCGACACAAACAAAAAGGATCTGGCGGAAGAAGAAAGCCAGACTGTCCATCTGCCCAACAAAGAGTCCCGGGCCCTGGACAGGATAGGGAAGCGCACCGTTGCATCAGCGGCCTTTGCTATCAGGTCCCTGAATTATATGGCATACTTTTCCATGCTTCAAAGGGATCTAATTTCCGAGCTCTCTGAAACCTCGGCTGGTGCTGTGTCTGATGAGGTCTGTGACAAAGTGGCCTGTCAGCTGGCCACCATTGAGTCCATATCTAACTCCACCATGCGACTGATATCTCATGCATCAGAAGGAGCAGCTAGAGCGGCGGGTTCAGGCGTGGTATTGAGACGATAAGCCTGGATGCGTTTGTGCAATTTTGTGGAACCCTTTAAGACTTCCTTTCCTAACGCTCTCATTGAAGCCTCTTTGTTGTTTGGACCCAAAGATAAAAGCACAATGGCCAGATGGGAACAGGACGATAAGACCCTTTCTGCTGTAGGTCTCCGTTATTCTTCCCCTCAAAGTGCTTTCTCCCGAAACCAAAAGAGTGGGAAGATATGGTTCAAGAAGTCTCAGGGTCCTTTCCGTGACACACAGGCCGAGTTCTCCCCTAGAGGCAGAGGGGGAAACTCACAGGGAAGACTCCCCTTTCGGGGCAGAGGGGGTCCGCGTAACCAGGGTTCCAGGGACTCTTTTCCTGGCCAATCCTACCAGCGCTCTTGAAGAGCGGCCCAACTCTTTTCCTCTAGAGGTGGTTGGGGGTCGTTTTTCCTTGTACCCTTCTGCCTGGCTAACCATCACCACCCATTCTTGTGTCAAAGGATTATAACAAGAGGTTATCATATCCCCTTCGATCTTTGTCCTGTCCCTTCAAAAAACCTACCCGACGTTCCACCCTGTCAAAGGGAAGAAACAGCATTAGAGATAGCAAAGCTGCTAAGAAAGAGTCATCCAAATAGTCCCTCCAGATCAGATAGGATCTGGATTCTACTCGACTGTTTTTGGTGCCAAAGAAAACCGGGGACTGGAGACCAATTTTGGATCTCAGTGTATTGAACAAGTTTGTAAGAGTACAAAAATTACGGATGGTCACAATACAGTCTATCCTCCCGCTTTTGGAAAAAGACGATTGGATGTGCTCGATAGATCTTCAAGATGCATACTACCACATAAAAGTGGACAGGCCGTCAAGAAGATTTCTGTGCTTCTGTGTGGGAGCCAGTCACTACCAGTTCAGAATACTGCCCTTCAGACTCCCTACAGCCCCCAGATTGTTCACAAAGTGCATGGCAGTCGTCACAGCTCACTTGCGACTACAAGGATTCCAGGTGTTTCCATACCTAGACGACTATCTCATCTCCTTCCCCACCCACCAGACATTTATTGGAAGAAGCCTTGGCATACTGTCTCCTCGCTGCACAAAGGCTAGGCATAACCATAAACTAGAAAAAATCCAATCTCACCCCATCTCAGTCCACAGAATTCATAGGGGTCATCTTGGATACAAAGAATTGCAGAGCATCCATTCCAGAGCACAGAATTCTAAGGATAAAGCAACAACCGATCCTAATCCTTTCAAGGGAAAAATCCACAGCTCACTCTGTCCTACAGCTGTTGGGTTCCATGGCAGCCTCCATCACCATTGTCCCCCTGGCCAGGTTTCACATGAGGCTTCTACAATGGCTACTGCTCACCCAGTAGTATCCTTTCCAATATCCTCTTTCAGCCAAGATTCGAGTAACTCACAAGTGCAGACAGGATTTAAATTGGTGGATGACCCACAACCCGTCACAATGGTTTTGCCCCTTCTCCCCCCAGCAGCCCAAGGTTACAGTGATAACGGACGCCTCCCTTATGGGGTGGGGGGGGGGCTATGTCAGGGACAGACAGTCTAAGGCACTTGGTCCGAATTGGAGGCCCAACTGCATATAAATTTTCTAGAGCTGAGGGTGGTGCTTCTGGCGTTGCAAGCATTCCATCCCCTGCTGCCGTCTGCTACTATTGCGATACAATCAGACAACATGGCAGTGGTCTGGTACATCAACAAACCGGGTGGAACCAAATCTTATCCCTTTTGTCGAGAGGCCATGAGGATATGGTAATGTGTGATGGCTACCAACTGTTTTCTTCTAGCAACGCACATTCCCAGGAGTTCCAAGGTGATAGCAGACAGACACAGCAGGTGCATTCTACAACCTCACAAGTGGTCCCTGAATCCCTTGATAGTGGCAGAGATCTTCCACCGCTGGGGCCGTCCATGCTGTGACCTCTTTGCATCCCCGATCAGCTACAAATGCAGCAACTACTTTGCCCTGATTCCCCCTCAGGGACAGTCACCCAGGGACGCTCTAGGCCACGATTTGCCAACGGGTCTTCTTTATGCATTCCCACCTCTCCCCCTCATTCCCTAGTTTCTGAATACAGCCCGTCTGTTGAAGAGCAAGGTGATCCTCATAGCACCATATTGGCCTCGTTAGATTTGGTTCCCCTTCCTTTGGCCTCACCTGCTAGATCAACCATGGATTCTCCATCCAACCCTGGGGTTGATCTCACATCCGCAGAACCTGATTCATCTCAACTTGGACAGCCTGAAGCTCATAGCTTGGCTCCTCCAATTCCCTTGATTGCCAAGCAGAATGATCTTTCTTTACCAGTACGGGACATTCTTATTGTATCTCATAAGTCTTCCACTAGAATTACTTATCTAAGCAAGTGGAAAAGATTTACCTGTTGGCTGAAAGAAAAACAAGTAAATCCCTTCTCATCACCGGTGTCGATAATACTAGAGTATCTGGCCGACCTATTTCAGTCGGGTCTATCGGCCTCCACCATTAGAGTTCATTTGGCTGCAATATCTGATTTCCATGAGGGTGTCCGACTCCTCTCATATCGCACAAATTATGCAAGACCTTCATAAAAGGTGTGAATCATCTGAAGCCCCCTTTTAGAGAACCTATTCAACCATGGGACCTGTCATTAGTTCTACAAGCTCTGACAATGCCACCTTTCGAACCAGCTTCTTCTTGCGACCTCAAATATTTGTCATGGAAAACCTTGTTTTTGGTCGCCATTACTTCTGCCAGACGTATCTCTGAGCTTCAAGCCTTATGCATCAAGAGTCCATACTTGATTTTTCATAGAGATAGTGTCTTTCAGAACTAATCCTTCATTTCTGCCAAAAGTGATCTATGAAATGTCCATTAATCAAACCATTGAATTGCCAGTTTTCTTCCCCAATCATTCAAACAAAGGAGAGTACTGCCTACATAACCTAGATATTCACATGCAAATTCGCTTCTACTTGAACAGGACTAAGGCCTCTCATGAATCAGACCAGTTATTTTTGGCCTATTCTGGACCTAGATTAGGATGTGCTGTTGCTAAGGTCACTGGCTAGATGGTTGAAAGACCTTGTGACCTTCATTTATACACAACGTAATATTCCATTGCCTACTACCATAAAGGCTCATTCGGCAAGGTCGGTGGCAACTTCTGCTGCCTTCCATGCCAGAGCTTCTTTACATGATATCTGTGCAGCTGCAACTTGCTTCAAACCTCATACCTTCATCAATCATTACAAATTGGATTTGGCCTCCTGGGAAAGAGCATCTTTTGGTTCTATGGTGCTCAGGAATGTCCCTCCATGAGAGCCTCCCAGGAATAGAGGTAGCTGGGGACTCTGTCCCCTACGTAAGGAATGAACAAGGATTAACAATATCAGATAAAGAAGTTATGTCTTACCATAACGTTCCAACTGTATTGTTGATCCTCATTCAGTCATTACGACCCTCCCTCCTTCCTCCTCCTGTGGCTTCTAATGGATCTCACCATTCGGTTCTTTTAGGTCATTTGACCAGAGGTAGCCTTTATCTTCTTTTGACTTGCAAACTCAATCTGAGGTAACAGGGAGAGGGGAATTCTGTGTAAGAGTTTAGCTCAAGAGTTTGTAGCGGACGTGAGCTTGGAAGATGGCCGGCTCCGTTCCGAGGTCAGAACCGATACCCATATGTAATGACTGAACAGGGATCAACAATACAGATGGAACATTATGGTAAGACATAACTTCTTTTTATGACTCTGTCATAATCCATGTTGGAGTGAATGACTTGAGGTGTACCTCTCTGGACTACATGAATAGAGACATGACTGAACTCTCTGATTGTGTGTACCAGATGGGTATGTCCCTAGCTCTAAGCAGTATCCTACCCTCACCCAGGATGATGACACAATATAAACAAAAAATGATTGACTTCAGCAATTGGCTCCGCTTCTGGTGTCAGTCCAGGGGGATCCAGTATCTGTCAGCCTGGGAGGATGCGGTAGACAGACTTCGCTGCTTTGGTAGAGATGGTATGCACCTGTACCCTCTAGGCTATTGGATACTGGCAAAGGCCCTTACTTCCCATAGTGCCTTTTTTAGGCAGTGTCAAAACAACAAATTTTCCAATGTAATAAAATCTAATCGAGACAATCTCAGGGTCATGCTACTTAATGCTAGGAGTTCAAACACGAAACTGCACTCCCTGGAAGCACTCCTCACCTTGGAGGATGCTGACGTCTGTGCAGTTACTGTGATACAGTTCCAGGTCACTAAGAGCACCCCGGCCGTGCAAAGCTGCAATGCCTTCCACACGTTCAGACCTCAGAATGAGTGTGAAGGACCCACAGGTGGAGATGTATCCATCTTCATTAAAACCATATACTCTTTGAGACTGGTCAAACAGAGTGACTCTCTCTTGATCTACTCCATGTCCAGTTAAGTATTGGGAAAGTACCATACCAAATCATTGCTAGCTATAGATCCTCCACCATGAACCAGGTTACGCTCACGCTTACCTCGATTTTACTGGAATCCCTTGTCATACAGTCCAACACCTTAGTCCTGGGAGGTTTCGGCTATTCTTCCATAAACTGGGGGGAGATGCATGAGTTAAAACATATTTTCCCAGATGTTCCTGCACTTAGTTAACAAAAATGCTCTGGAGCAGATAGTCTGTGCACCCACTAGGGGATCTAATGTGGACATAGTACTCACCAACATGGGGTGGCACTGTACTTTCCCCATGTATGATGCCCTCCCTGGTTAGGTCAGACCACAAATCAGTCTCATTTGAAGTAACTACTGGAACTGACACACTCTCAGGAACAGAAATTATAAAAAGTTTTACCAAAGCTAACTACAGCCTACTAAGCAATGGTATAAAAAGCTTTGTACTGCCCACAATCGCAGACATCAGTGATCACTATGCAGAAGTGTACACAATTGCCCTGTCCAAACACTTAAGTGACTGCATAAACTCTGCTGCACCTGACAGGATCAAAACTAGGTCTTACTGTATAAGCAAACCACCATGGTGGACTTCAGGTATAAACCAATTGTATAACCACAGGAAGAAACTGTTGTCCAAAAGCAAGAGGGATATCACTCTGCAGACAAGGCTTTCCCTTCTAAACCTAAACAAGAAAATCAGAAATCTTGTTAAGTCTTCTGAAGCAAATTCCAAAACTAAAATTGCATCCCTAGCCAAGGATAATCCTAAGGCATACTTTAACTACATCTGAAGTCTAAAAGGGAATGCTCCAGCTATGTGCCGAACTGATTGTAGATAGAATCACTCATACTACACCAGAAGATATCACCACCCTGCTGCTGACAGACTCATGGCAAAAGTCACCCCCCCCATCCCCATCTACCATATCCCAAAACATACCTGACACCAGCCCTCTGCCTAGTATCTTTAGAGAACAGGTCATCTCAGTGCTCACCAAGGCCAAAAACTTGGCCTCAGTGGGACCATATAATCCAGGTTGTTTACTAAACAATTTAAAACAAGACTTAATAGACCCACTTGGTGTTCTCTTTAATCATAGCTTGGCTATGTTCCTGCAGAATGGAGAACAGCAGCAGTAATCCCTCTGCATAAAGGGGGGGGGGCATCAAATGACCCTGGGAACTACAGACCCACAAGTCTAACCAGCCTCGTCTGCAAGGCCATGGAAAGAATTGACATGGGCTTTAACAAGTACATAGACAACCTCCAAATGCTGGACCCAACCCAGTTTGGCTTCCTTAAGGGTAGATCATGCTTATTAAACTCGGTAGACTTCTTTGAGACTGTCACCAAAGCTATGGATAAAGCTAAGATAGTGCACACAGCCTGTCTTAACCTTGCAAGGCTTTTGACACAATTCCCCACTGTGACATTGTTGAGAAACTCTCTCAGATAGGGATTAACCCTTACAGTACTAGATGGGTAGCCAGTTGGCTCACCGACAGAACACACACGGTCGAAATTGGTGACTCCATCTCCACCAGTAGACCTGTCTCCAGTGGAGTACCACAGGGGTCTGTGCTAAGCCCCTTACTGTTTGGCATCTGCCAGAAGTCCATTCCAAAGTAGATGGCCTTTGGCTCACCAAGTTCGCTGATGATTGCAAACTGGGAGCAATCATTGAGTCTCCCAATGATGTCAACATATTACAAGAAGGGCTAACACAGACAAATGAGTGGTGCCAAAACCATGGTCTAAAACTGAATGCAAAAAAATCCATTATTATTCCCTTTGACAGAATGGAATTCCTTTCAAATTACAATGTTGACAGCACCCCCTGAGTTCCAACCCAGTGGTGCAAGACTTGGGAGCACAAGTTAATAGCAATTTGAACTTTGACCACCATGCTTCCACAGTGGTAAGGAAAGCCTTCTACGTAGCATACCTCATTAAGCAAAGAGCATAGCATCCAGGTCAAGGGATGTTGTAACTCCACTCTACTCGACCCCTACCAGACCACTAATAAAGTATAATGCAACCTTTTACATGTACCTCACCAGACACCTGCAGCAGTTGGAAAAACCTCAGAGGTTTCTCACTAAGAAAGTACCGGGACTGCAAACCATGACCAATGTGGCAGACTGAAATCTTTGTCAGTTTACACTATATCTTATTGGCTGCTGAGAGGTGACTTGTGCCTGACCTGTAGGGCAATCTCCAACCCTGCCCTAATAGAAATGCTGCAGTTCTGCAAGTCAAATCGCACAAGAGTCAATCACTCTAAGGCCCTCAACCTAGCTTGTGACATTAACAGAACATGCTGGAGAGACAGATGGGTCTCCCAGGGACTGCCACTTCTCTGGAATAGACTTCCTATTCACATAAAATAGTGCTCCTCACTGACCTTATTCAAACACAACCTAGATAATTGGATGAGAGACAGCAAATTCACCCTTCAGGTGGCACCCATGTCCCTCATGGACAGGGGTAGCCAGTGTTGATCACAGACCCACTCTGTTCATAAATTCGTTCTACGCCCTATCCAAAAAGAACAGATGGGGATTCTTGGTATTAACATGTCTAGGCTTGTAAAGGCTCTAGAGCCGCTAACGTAGTAACCTCCTATGAAGAACTACTGCATCAGGGTTAGCCACCTGGCAGTGTAAACCTTGGCTCTAGATGACTGTCACTGTTGAAATGACACCTTGACCCCATGTATAAAACTGTTGAAAATGAGTAGTGGATGATGGACTTCTGCTAAAAGAATTTCTGAACTCCAGGCTGTTTCATTAAAAGCTCCATACAGTCTTTTTCATAAAGACAGGGTTACCTTACAAACTGACCCTTCTTTCCTACCAGAAGTGGCATCTGAATCAAATATAAATAAAACCATTCACTTACTAGTCTTTCCAAAATCTTCAAACAAGGAAAAATAGATGTTGCAGCTTTTAGATGTATAGTAGACAACTACGTTTCTACTTGCACAGAACAAAAGATTTCAGAAAAACGGACCAGCTGTTAGTCTCTCTCTCACCTACTTGGCTGGGTTCTCTAATTTCTAAAGTTACATTGGTCAAATGGCATATTGCATTTCTAGGATACATTCCCAGCAAGGCCTCTCCTTACCAAAACCATTTAAGACCCATTCAACTAGATCCATGGCCTCCTCCACTGTCTTCTGTTTTAGAACTTCCATTGATATTTATGCAACAGCCATCTGGTCTAATGCTTATACCTTTATTGCTCATTACAAATTGGACATCATTTCTAGAAGCAGAACTGCTTTTGGTTCAGCAGTTCTGTAAAATATCCTTCCATGAGAGCCACCCAAGGTTTACATAGCTGGGGACTCTGTCCATATGTTGAGGAAAAATGAAGCGGGTGGCAACATCAGATACCAAAGTTATGTACTCATCATAACTAGGCATCTGTGTTGTTCATTCTCATTCTTCCTCAACTCCCCTCCCTCCTCCCCCCTTTGTGTTATCTTCTGGAGTGATCTTATGGACCTTTGGAACCTGTAGTTCCAGGTTTGAGCCCTGGTTTACTTTCTCTTCTCTTCTGTTATATGCTGAAGCAAACTTGAACTGAGGTATTTGGGATGGACTAGGGCATTATGGGTAGAGAGAGGAGGTCAAAAGTTGGATCTGAAGTCTGTAGAATGTGTCCGAGTTGGATCCATAGCCCGTACATTGGGGAAAAATGAAAATGGACAACACAAATGCCTGCTTATGGTGAGTATATAACTTTAATGTTTAGATGATAGGATTCGGATACCATTCAAGCATCTGCTATCTAAGGATGTACTACAGGTATTACAAGAGAGTAAAGAACCTGCTGCAAGAAAATCTTATGATGTCATTTTGTCCTGTCTCACCTTCATTCTTACTAGGTTAGGTTGGGCTTAAATCTGATCCTCTGATCCGTTTCGGCCTAAAATCCCTATCCCAGCATGCACTAGAACCATCCCCGGATCTCATTTGCCGCTAAACAGATCAAGCATTCATCTGCTAGCTCTGGCTAAATACAGTCTTTTTGATTACTATTTCGTCTATAATTCAAAAAGTTTGTGGATAGTTGGATATTTTCTGACTTTTATAGCTGAATGTGTCTACTTGTAACTTGTTATTTTCCGTGTTTTGAGCTGTTTCTAACCTTGGCCATTGTCTTTTTGCTAGGCCTTGTAATTGCCCTCCCCGGCTTGTGTTAATCTGTAGTTGCCTTATTAGTGGAACAGTTTGTTTAATTTAGAGAACTGTTAGGTAGCCCGTTTTAGTTAGGGGGCTTTTAGCCCTACTGTTCTTGCCCTTTCCTTCTCTGTTGCTAGTGCAGTTGCTGTTGTAGTATTACAGTTTGTTTAACCTAGAGAATTGTAATAGGGCCTGTTTAAGTTAGAGGGCTTAGTCTTTTCTCTGTGTGTTCTGTTTCCTCCATAGCTCTACCCATTTAATATAGAGGGTCCAGCTTGCAAAAAAAAAAGTTTTTTGTTGCTTTTCCTGTTGTTGTTACTTTAAAAATGTCTGGCAAGGAATCTAAACCAGTGGGTTTTAAAAAGTGTAGCAAAGGGATGCTACTTAGCGATAAACACATACTTTGTGTTTATTGTCTTGGGGCCGTCCATCTCCAGGAGTCATGCTACATTTGCTGTTCGTTTAATTATAGAGCACTCTTGGAGACGAAAAATAAGTTGATTCTAACCGGTCTTCTTAAAACCCTCTTCTCAGAGGCACTGGAAGAAGGTCTGGGTTCATCTAAATCTGATAAGTCTCCTTCTTCTAAATCTGACAAATCTAGGAAAAGACCCTCTTCTTCTACTTCATTTGATCCGACATATAAAATTCCTAGACTATCCTCCTCATATCCAAAGGCTACTTTATCATACAAAGCTCCATTGGCTCCAGCACCTTCTTGCTCGGTGCCAGTTGGGTTTAAACTTAGGAACCGGCCCCTGACCTTGGAACCGATCTCTACTGTTTTGAGATCTGCCGTATTACATAAGACAAAATCTCTCACCCCCTCAACTGGTCTTCTTTGAGCTTTTCCAATGATGACGTGGATCGGGTGGTACAGAAGCTCTTATAGATACCGGCGCTGGCCAAGTTAATGTTGAATCTGACCCCACAGGGCTTTGGATCCTATGACAGCCACCTCCTCTGCTCCAGGTCCTCCTCAGATCCAACCTCTTGCTTTGGAGTCAGAAGGTCCAGAGTTGGTATTAGTGGAACTGTCAGATCCGAGACCCACCATGGGTTCTACAAATCTGACCATGGCTCAGATGTCTCCGGCTCCATTGGAGCTGGAGGAGTCTAGGATCCGACACTCTCCGGTCGGGTCTGAGGGCGAGTCTAATCGGACAGCTGTCGGATCCGACTATGCCTCTTGGAGCCTCTGCTCGGGTGAGTTCGGCTCCTACTTCAGCCTTGGGTCCATTGTCTTTGGTTCCGGGGGGGGGTCCTTTGCCTTCTTCGGATCCAGGGATATCCTAGGATCAGAGATGGGGGGGGCTTTTGAGGTAATGAGGAGGATGCTGTCTCCACAGACAGGTCCACAGTCCTCTCATATTATTCCTACCTCCTGAGCACCGGTGCCTGCTTCTATTCCCCTGCATCTACAGGGGTGCAGAGGTCCTAGGCCTCAGGATGCCCCACAGGGCACCCTCTCACTCTTCCAAAAACCTCCCCAGAGTACCCTTCTGAGGAGGCCCCTTCAGAAAAAACTGTGCAAGATGAAGTACTTGGACTCCCCAGAGGAGTCCATCACTTCTGATACAGACCTCTATGAAGCTAAAGGGGATCCACGGTCACCTCCTGATGATGTCTCCTTTGGAGACATGCTGGAAATGCTTAAGCAGAGAGGTGGCTGGAAGTCCTCTAACCCTTCGGTAGAGGAGTCCATATATCTGAAGGCCTATGGCTCTCACCCTTCCACCCCTTAGGTGACTTCGCCTTTTGATGAGCTCCTAGACCTTGTTTCTCGAAAGGCATGGGAGTCCCCGGATTCCATGGAACCTATTCCAAGAGGCCAAACTAATTGATTACATCCACCTCTGACAGATCTTTTCTAATGAAGGGGGACCCTGTTGATGCCATGGTTGTGGTGGTGGCCACTAAGAAGGAGCTCTCAGAGACATCTTCTGTCCATCCCCCGAACAAGAAGCTGAGGAGCATGGACAGGTTTGGAAAGTGCATTTTTTCTTCAGCAGCCTTTTCTCTTGTATAGCCGAACTACCTCACTCATTTTACGAGACTGCAGAGGGATCTCCTGAAAGAACTAGGAAATACCCTCTAAGGTTCAGTAGCTGAAGGGGTTGTTGACAAAGTATCTTCTCAGCTCTCTAACTTAAATTCAGTTGTCAACACCTCCATGAGACTCATCTCCTATGCAGCTGATGGAGCGAGTAGAGCAGTGGGTTCTGCAGTTTCCGTAAGGAAATATTCTTGGATGCGTTTATGTGACTTTACGGAACCCTTTAAGTCTTTCTTTGTAAATGCCCCATTTGACGGCTCGTCCTTGTTCGGGCCTAAGGTAAAAGACACACTCACCAGGTGTGAACAGGAAGGAAAGCCTCTGTCTGCCAATGGAGTCAGTTATTCCATGCCTGCTACACCTTATCCCAAAGGTCAGAGAGGTTCCGTAAATCACAGAGAACTTTTCAGGACACAAGTGGTAAAACTTCTCCTAGAGATAGAGAAGGAAGTAATAATGGAAGACGCTGACCTTGTGGCAGCAGCGGTCCGTAAAATCAGGGCAACAGAGAATCCTTCTTTGGTAGGCCCTTTCAGTGCTCCTGAAAGGAGGCCCGACTGTCCAGCTCTGAAGGCAGTCAGGGGTCACTTATCTTCGTACCCAGAAGCCCTGGTGACAAGTAAATAACAAATGGGTGCAAAGCATCATATCCAGGGGTTACGCCATTCTCCTTTCCCTTCCCATCCTTAAGATGAAGAAAGTTCCAGCCATTCCACCCAGTCAAAAGGAACAGGCAACTCTAGAAATCCAAAAGTTGCTTTTAAAAAGATTCATCCAAGAAGTCCACGCAGACCAAGTAGGATACGGAACTTACTGAAGATTCTTTTTAGTTCCAAAGAAAACAGGGGACTGGAGACCAGTTCTGGATCTCAGCATTCTAAACAAATCAGTAAAAAAGACCAAGTTCCGGATGGTGACACTGCAGTCGATACTCCCATTCCTGGAAAAAGACAATTATATGTGCTCTGTAGATCTCCAGGATGTGTACTACCACATAAAAATGGACAGGCAATCCAGGAGACACCCGTGCTTTCGGCTGGTAGTCTGTCACTACCATTTTCGAGCTCTGCCCTTTGGCCTCACTACAGCACCTAGAGTGTTCACCAAATGTATGGCAGTAGTAGCAGCTCACTTGAGACATCTAGGATTCTGGGTGTTTCCATACTTGGACGGCTGGCTCTTAACTGCCACAACCAGGCATCTTTTAATCAAAGCCAGGAATACAACCTTGCAACTCTTCTCCCACCTAGGGATTACCATAAACTACAAAAAAGTCTGCCTTTGTGCCTTCTCAGCATATGGTATTCATAGGGGCAGAATTAGACTCAACACAAATGCCAGCGAGCCTTCCACCAAAAGGTATCCAATCTCTGAGGTACGAGGTGAGATATCTTTTAAGAAGGAAGAAAGCCCAGGTGAAGATGGAACTCAAAGCTCTAGGGATCATGGCAGCAGTGATAGTTTTGGTTCCCCTAGCATGTCTGCATATGAGGATTCTTCTTTAGTGGTTGCTATCCACTCAGTGGTCAATGCAAGAACTGCCGATGTCTCACAAAATAATCATAACAGAAACTTGCAAGAAGGATCTTTGGTGGCTACACTCCTCTCAAGTGACTCTAGGTCAACTGTTTGTCGTCCCCCCCCCCCAACCAGTGGCCATGGTGAATATGGACGCCTCTCAGATAGAGTGGGGGGACATTATCTGGGAAAGGCAATCCAAGGCACCTGGCAGGATCACGAGGCCTACTTGCACATCAGTGTCCTGGAGATGAGAGCGGTGCTTTTAGCATTGCAAGCACTCCAGGACTGTCTTCACCTGGGAACCATTGCAGTCCAGACAGACAACATGTCAGTTGTATGGTATGTAAACAAACAAGGAGGAACCAGTTCTTAACCCTTTGACGAGAGGCCCTGAGAGTATGGCAATGGGCAACCTCCTCCCATTTTCTGATAGCAACGCTTATCCCAGAGAAATCAAACATGATAGCGGGACAGACTCAACAGAGCAATTCTGATGCCTCATGAGTGGTCTCTGAAACAGGAAGTAGTGGAAAAAAAATTCTGAGAATGGTGCCAGCCCTGCTGCGACATCTATGAATGCCAAATGCAGCAGCTACCTTGCCCTTATCCCCCCTCCGGGGGAGTCACTAAGGGATGCACTTGTTCACAGTTGGCCTCTGGGCCTCCTCTATGCCTTTCATCCCTTTCCATTAATTCCCAAAGTCCTTCAGAAAGCCAGTTGTTTGGGAAGGGACTTGATGCTTATCGCTCCATATTGGCCTCACAAATTCTGGTTCCCTTTCCTGTGGTCTTATCTTTGGGAGGAGCCTTGGATTCTGGACCCAATTCCAGACCCTCTGACTAGTGTGTCAGGAACTCTCCACCCATTCCTTCAGACCCTTGAGCTGACAGCATGGCTGCTTCAATTCCAACTATAGCCAGATTTCCAAATCTCTCCTCTCTAGTTAAACACATTCTAATCTCTTCTCATAAGACTTCAGCGAGTAAGATTTATAAAAGCAAATGGAAAAGATTCTGCCTATGAGCTACCAATAACCATGTTGATGCTTCTTCTGCTCCTATTACTTTCATTCTGGACTTCCTAGCAAAACTTTTCAATGATGGTGCAGCTGCAGCTACTATTAAGGTTCAGCTAGCAGCAGTCTCGAACTTTCATTTGGGAGACTCTGGCTCCATTGTAATGTCTCATAAACTATGTAAAGCCTTTCTTAAAGGGTACTATGTTTTTAAGACTGCCTATCAGAGACCCTCCATTGGCATCGGACCTAATTTTCATTCTATTCTGCATAGTTTTCCCTCCCTTTTAACCAGCATCATCTTGCGAATTAAAATTGTTGACTTGGAAAACCATTTTCTTGATAGCAATCACCTCTGCTAGAAGTGTGTCAGAATTGCAAGCATTGTCCATAAAGCCCCCATATTTGCCTTTCTATAGAGACAGGGTGTCTTTGTGAGCAAACCCCTCTTTTTTACCTAAGGTAGTGTCAGAGACAACTGGTAATTCTATACTTTGGTTTAAATTTTTATTCCCAAGTTATGAAAACAAGGCAGAGTACATGTTACATCATCTGGATGTACATAGAGAGTTAAGTTTTTACCTACATAGAACTACAGAATTCTGAAAAGCTGATCAGTTATGTGTTTCCTTTTCAGATTCAATCTGTCTCTATAGTTACACTTTCTAAATGGCTAACAGACTGTATAACTTTTATTTAGAAGTCTCAAAATTAAAACTTAGGCCCATTCTACAAGAGCCATTTCAGCTTCTTCAGCCTTTCTGGCTAAGCTACTAATTGACACCATTTATGCTGCAGCAACATGGGCTAAACCACATACTAGCACTCATTACAAAGTTGATGGAATAGAGCCTCTTTTGGATCCATAGTTCTGAGGAATATTCTTCCGTGAGCCACCCAGGATTCAGTGTGCTAGGGACGCTATCCCAACCTAGTAAGAACAAAGGTGAGATAGGACAACATCACATAAAGAAGTTATTTACTCACCATAACATTCCATGTGTGTTGTCCATCTTCGTCTCTTCATTCTTGCATCCCACGCTCCTTCCCTCTTCCCTTCTTTACTCCTAGAAGTTTGGGTCTATATAAATTGGATTACCTCGACCTCTGTCCTTCTTCACCAGCCTCTGATTCTTTCCATGGAGTACACATAACTTTATAATTAGGGCAAAAAAGATCTGTGGATGGTTCTGGTGCATGCTGGGATAGGGATTTAGCCACGAGCTGGCAGAGGGCCTCGAGCTTGAAAATAAAGGCCGAGATGGATCCGAGGATCAGATCCAAACCCAACTTAACCTAGTAAGAATGACGGTGAAGATGGGCAATACACATGGAACATTATGGTGAGTACATAACTTCTTTTTTTTGTATCTCAGAAGTGTAGCTGACCAAGCTTGCTGATGACTTCATACTGGGCAATGTTATCCGTTCATCCACTATAAACATGTATAAAACAGCTGCAACAGTGGATGGAATATGTGCATACATTGTCTATCGAAAACTGTCTTGGACTGAATGAAAAATAATGCAGCATATTGGCATTTGGCAGAAAAGTTGCAACCACCTCATATGTTATAAATGGTACTCCTTTTCAGACATCTATGGTCATAAGAGACCTAGGTACGTATGCAGACAACTGTCTCATTTGATCATCGTGTTTGCATGATAGTCCGCATATCCTTCTATCTGGCCCAGTTAATTTCCAAGGGAGTATCTTCAGGATCAAAGAAGTATTCGTATCACTGTACTCTTCCCTTACGAGACAAATCATTGAAAACAATCCTCTTTTGTTGTGTACAAATCCAAGCATACTGCAGAACTGGAAAAGCCCCATAAATTTTTAATCAAGAAGAATTAAAGGCTTTGCATCCTTCACCTACAGTGATGGAGTATACTCTGTAGCCTTACAGATTGCTGAGAGGTGACACATCTCAATTTTTGAGCCATGAAAGATCCAGTCCTATTTGACCTTTTTCGTCATAAAACTAGTGGATATACAAACATTCCTAATAAAGACCTAAGTCTACATCAGCAAATAAACAAGACTTGCTGGTGGGACAGTTTCTTAACTCTATGGATTCCTAGCCTCTGGAGTAAGTTACCACTGCAGGTAAAAAAAAAGTTCTACTTTGACCATCTTTAAGGCTATTCTTGGTGACTGGATTGATTAGACACAAATTTACACTAGGGTTATTATGTTCTGCCCTTTTCAGTTTGTAGTATTAAGTGCTTGAAAAGAGTGGCAAGATCTTTTACATTTGTCTGCTTAAAGGTGCGTATGGTAAGTCATCTTATGGTCCATGTGATCACTTGCCTAGTATGTGTCTATTCCATTTTTTTTAATTTGGTGTTAAAATAAAAAATATGACCCTTATTGTATGGGTATGCCTACTATCCTGTCTTATTTATATGAGTTACTTAATTCAGGTCTGGCATAATCTTCTATTAAAGCTCAACTATCAGCCATATTCACCAGTTTCCTGTAGGATCTACCTTTTATCTGCAAATTTTGAGGTCAAACACTTTCCAAAAACTATCCTACGTATCATACCACCAAGAAAATCTTTTCCTCCTCGTGGCATGAATTATGGCCTTGAAAAATTTGTTATCTTTTTCAGCCAGCTTTTTCTTACTCACTAAAATTCTGTACTTGGAAGACTGTCTTGTTAGTTGTCCATACTTCAGATAAAAGGGTGTCTGAATTACAAGCCTTTTTGGCTTCTGCTCCTTTTCTCATCTTCCACAAATACATGGTATCTCTTAGGGCTAATCCTTCTTTCTTATCTATGGTTGGTAATGAAATGTCTCTAAACCAGTCCATTAGCCTACTTTCTTCCCCAGCCCGCAAAATAAAGGGGAAGAACTTTGCATACCCTAGATGTTCATAAACAACTCAGATTGTATTAAACAAAACTAAGAATATCAAAGTCTGATCTGTTATTCTTTCCAGTGCAAAAAGCCCCCCCCCCCCCCCCCACGAGTCTGTAAGTGGATTTCTTCAGTTGATTCTTTTTTTTACTCCTTTCATGGGAAATCCTTCCCATACCAAAACTAAGGTCACCCTGCTTTAGGGGTGTTGCTTCTTTTTGAGCTTTTTTCAAGGGACTGGGTCCAGATCCATCCTGAAAGCAGGCCATTTTATCTTCCATTCACAGCTTTACAAAGCTAGAATGTGGTTTGGTAGATCTATTCTCCAAGGAATGCTACACTTCAGTTCCACTCCCCAGACCTCCTCCCAGATATTCTAAATAGCTTTGTGAGTTTTCCTACATGTTTGTACATAGTACTGCAGCTGATCAATGACATCATAGTATATTTATGTAAAACTTTACCATAACAGTAAACGTCCAGTTTAGATTACTGTTGCAGTATTGGCACCCTCTCTCCAGTCCTGTTTTCTTGTATTTCCTTTTTTCTACTGGCTGAAGTCTATCCACTACAGTCCCTCCTCTAATGGTTGTCACGTCTTTCTTCACCTTTCTGTGCCTTTTTATTTTTTTTTTCTATCTTCTGGTTCAAGAAAGTCCTTAGGATTTTACTTCACTTGTGTAGTACATGGAACTCTCACACTTGAGCAATATGTCAGATGTATGGCTCAAGAGGAAGGCACCCAAGCTTTGATATGCTTGCCGGATGAAAAGTAACTTCTTGGCAGTATATCTCATATGTTAGAAATAGTGCAACAGTGATCTAAGTTGGACAGCTGTTATTGGCAAGTTCTTACACAACTGTGCTTTTCATTATTGGACTCCAGCAATTCCCCCTGAAGAAAAAATATATTACATAAAAAGCAGATGGGACTTTTATTCATTTAATTTTGGCATCTGACTTGCATCTCATTTTGGAAATGTTGGCCTGATGAGGTATCTCAGCAACTCTTGTACTGCACACCTTAAACTTCACGGGCCTCTGATGAAGCCCTTTGGTTTGAACATTTTGTTTCTAATGAGGTATCTCAGATTTCTGAGGTTTGTGGTGTAGCCCTTTTGGAGGCTGTCATTGCCAAGAAATAGAGGCACCCCCCCAAACTAGGGAGCATGATGTAGCTTTCAGAGCAGGCACCCCACTGTGGACTGTTCATAGCTATATTCCACTTTGTGAGGGCAGTGTACCCACTGCCTTTGTGAATGAGGATATATGAAGATTTTTCAGGTCATGGTATGGAGGTCTGGGATTCCTTTTCCTCAGATCCCGGCCTTCAAGACAGAATCCCTGTCTAAGCCAACTCAGAAGATGAAACATGAGACACCTTCACTGCAGTTGCTTTGACACCCAGCCTTTTAAGACTTTTTAAGGGAAAAAGGTTAGGCATACCATATCTGTGATGATGGCACTCAGATCTGTTTGCCCTTTCCACAAGATGTTACAGTGGGCGCTTGTTTCCTCAACGATAATCTAGAAGCATTAAATTCATGGCTGCCTGCAAATTGGTTAAAACTGGGCAGCATCAAGATTGAGGACATGGTAGTACAGGCAATCTAGAGATATTTCTCTGTTTTACCACTGTCCAATTATATTATGCACTGTGGAAATTAACATGAATTTAACGAACTGCAGAATCTTGGTGTTTGTTCTTGATTCATTGCTAACACTTTGAGACAAGGTATTGGTTGTAGTGAAGTATTTCTATTTCCATTTGCAGAACATGTCCAGGATAAAGCACTTGATATCTCAAGATGATCTCTCTGTCTCTCTTCACACCTTTGTCTCTTCTGGATTGGATTACTGTAATGCCCTTTACCTAATACTGAGCATGGTCATTTACAGATCGTGCAGAACTTTGCAGCTAGGCTACTTATAGTTACATTTTATTACCTGCTTATTATGCCTGTTCTGTTTAGCTTTCATTGGCTTCCTGTTCATTACAGAATTATCTGTAAAAATCCTAGTGTTAGTATTCACTCACAGCTTCTATCCACGTTGACTGAAGGATCTTGTACCTTGTTGCCCTACATGGGATTTGCTGTCGGTCTCCGAAGGGCTGCTGGCTGGCTTTGTATCAAGCCTACCTGTGGAACTTGCTACCACAGTGGCTGTGACAGTGCTCGTCATCGGCCAGCATTAGATGAGCACTTGACTGCTTTTTTCAGTATAGCTTTCAGTGGTGTGGGTTGGATGTAAATTATTAATATTTTAATCATTATGTCATATGTTATGGATGTTTCAGTTATATTACTGATGTTTTATCTGAAAACTCCTAAATGAATTTGAACTTTTGATGGTCCTCATCCCCTTCCATCTAATTCAAGGTGTTCCCTACTAGTTTATCTCCTGTCAGGCATTGCAAAGTCTGCAGACAGGTGCAAGCCATACCTCTGTATCTGAAATCCCTTGTAGGAGGGGGAAAAGGAGAACTTTTTGGAGAGTGAGGGTATGACACAGATACAGAGGACACCATGTTTTTTGTTTCATCCTACAAAGAAATCTCTTTTAGAGGCACTTTGTAGAATGAAAGAGGAGTTCACTTGGGAAGCAAGAGAGGCATCAGATGTTAAGAAATGGTATTCTGAATGATTGGGTTTGGATAGCCCACCGATGGTGGTTTCTTCAGTTTTGTAAGCTCTAGAGGCTGCCTTCTTAGCTGCCTGTAAGCAAGCAGACACCCATTCAGCCTCTCCTTGTGACAGACTCAAGTAGTTTTCATAGATCCAGATAATGGGTCCAAGCTTGTACCTGTTCGTAGTACTCTTCTCAAATGACGGGGAATACAGAGTGGTAGTCTAATTTGAAAAAAATAAAAGTATGCACAGCTGCCATGCTAGCCTTCAGGCTCATCAGTTTTCAGACAGACATGACTATGTTTCAGTTTGCTTTCCTGGAACAAATAAGATTGGGGTGGGGGTCCACTTGTTACCTGAAGGCATAATTACTAGATGTCACCCGGACTGTTAGTCAGGTAGCAAAACACTCTTAAGGGTGATTTAGATTTTGGACGCAACATCCAGTATTGCAGCTGTTTAAGTGTATGATAGGAAGGCATGCCTGGGTGAGGTTACAGCTCCTACCAGAGGATATCAAAGTGCAAGTACTTATTGCTCACTTGGACAAGGATTTAGGAGCTCCACTGCTGACATCTTTAAGGAAATAGAGGAAAGGGGTAAGACTGTCTGCAAAACCTAGCCACTGCTGCAGATAAGGCAAATGCAAACAAGCAAGCAAAAGGTAACAAAGACCTGAAGGGGAAGCACGGGAGTCCCAAGGCTTTGCCCCCCCCCCCCCCCGAGAGAGCAGCCATGACGACCTGGATCTTCTCCCCTCTCATCCCAGCCTTTGTTCATACCTCTCACTCCAAGGATAGAAGAAACTTGGTACTTGGAAACTGTTAGCATACCTCAGGAAAAACGACAATGCATGTTGCAGTTAATCTGTCAGGATTACAACCTTCATCTTGTAAGGATCCCAAGATGTCAGGCATTGCACTTGTGCCAAAAGAGCAAGTGCATTAGGTCCGCAATCCTGCTGCTTGAAGTAATATAGACTGTACTGAGAAAAGGACCAAGACTGTTTGTAGTACCCAGAAAGGAGGGCCCGTTGAAGCCCATTCTGGTCTGCTGAAAACTCACCGCCTACCTCAGAACACTAAAATTCAAAGTGTTGATAGTGCAAGCCATCTGTCACTCTTCTCAAGGCTTGATGATTACCTTAGATAAAAAGGATGCCTACTTTCACATACCTATCTAAGAGACAGCAGGTGTCTCTTTAAGTTTGAGTTGGAGGATAAATCCCACTATCAGTTTGATTCTCTGCCCTTTGGGTTAACTGTTGCACTCAGAGTTTTATTTGTCCACATTAATTGAATACTGAAGGCTGAAAGGCATTCAGATGTATCTCTGTCTAGACAGTTGCCTTATCAGACGACTGTATTAGAAGAGGAAGGTGGAGAAGGCTATGTGCAGTTCACTGTGGTCTGCTTCCAAAACATTGGATTTTCAGTCAACATTCCCAGGTCAGCATTATTCCCTCCAGTGAGTAGAAATCCTTGAAACACGTCTTGACACCTACGTTTAGAGAGGCTTTTTTTACCAGGAGAAAATGGAGCATCTGGCGTAATACTTCAAAGAACAGCACAGGAGATCAGTGTCTCAGACAGGGAATGACTGAAGGTATTAAGTTATATGGCCTGCACTATAATTATAGCCGTTTTGGCAAGGATGCAAATAAGAAAGTTGCAGTGGCACCTGAGGTCCAGTTGAGGGCAACACTGAGTTTCTGAAAGAGATTATTCTTGTGATACCATGCATTTCCAAAGAGCTAGACTGCTGGTCTAGCTACGTTAGACAGAAATAGGGTGCTGTTTATCCAGGAACCACATTTAGGCCTTAACCAGAGATGCTTTCAACCTTTTGGGGGGTGCAGTCAGGAAACTTTAATCTTCAAGGGCATGCAATGCAAGGAGAAACACTCAAATATACTGTAGACTATGGCTATAATTAGTTTTCAAGACTTTCAGACCCGTTTAGGAAAAAATGGTCCCAAGAATAACCACAGACAATTCTGTAATGTGATACATCAGCAAACATGAGGGGTCCCTTTGTACTCCTTGTGCAGGTGGCCATGACTGCTTGAGAGTTAGCCGTATAGCCAGAGATGAACCCTAAAGATATAATCTCATCACAGTTGACCTTATTGGTGAACTAGCTATTCAGGTCAACTGTGGATCCTCACAACAGGATACTGCATAGGGATGTTTTCCTTCAGTTGTTGCACAGGGGGAGAGTCTCAGAGATAGACCAGTTTGCCTCTGAGCAGCAGGTAGCTGAAAAGAGTCTTTTCTGTTGCATCAGAGAAGACTTGAGTATTGAGTGCATTTTGTGTCATATGGACAGTTCTCTGTTTATGCAATCCCTCCATTTTCCTTGCTCTCTCCCCAGTGATATACAGAGAAAATAAGGGAGGAGAGAGCCAAGGATGTTCATAATAGAATACATATAGCACTGACTGTCCCTCTTAATGACTATATATGGAGCAAAACCATATATGCTGCCTCGGCAAATGGACCTCCTATCCCAGAGCAGAAGGACGCTGATATGCTCCAGCCTGGAGACGCTGCAGCTCTCAGCCTCATTCATTTAACCCTTTAGACACCAGTTTGTTGACATGTTAACCATATTTAAGGACAATATGAAGCCTGCCATAAGGAAATTCTACTTACCCCAGTGGAAGAGGTTTTCTCTCTGGTGCTGTAAAAAGAATATGATGTTGGCATTCTTGATTCTATGATATTTATGTGAACAGTTTGACATTCAGGCCTAGCCTAGGCCTTTATGATGGTATGCCTTTTAGTTATCTTAGCCTTACTACTTATGGACCCAACTTCGACGTGCCTGCAACTGGTTAAACACTTCAGTCCTCAAGGGAGTCTTGTATTTGAAACCAATCAGAAAGAGAATAACTCCCCTCTGGGACTTAAGTCCATTTATCATAAAAAATGTTGTCAGGAGAGTGTCAGAACTATAGGCTGTCTTGTGTACAAAACCTTTCTTAGTATTCCATTAGGACAGAGTCAGCCCGAGAAGAAATCCTGTATTTCTCTTAACTAAGCTTTCAGTTGCCTATCTTCCTCCTTAGCCTGATGTCCTGAAGTGTAGATGTCCTTCATGCCAGGTGACTGTATTGGGTGCTGAGCTGTGGAAGTTTGTCTGGATGTTGGGCCTTTTGCTGCTGTGGCCTCAGTAGTGACTATATTGCAGCTGTGATTTACTGAAACATTTGATATTATAATAAATTATGTACACAGTTGTATTGTACTTTTCCTGGGATATAAATTAATTATAAAAATGAGCTTGGCAGTACTGCTTCTGCAGAAGTTGAGAAGCAAATTCATTTGGGAAGAGGTTGCTTATAATCAAAAGTTAGTTTGAAACTAAAAAGGGTAAAACAGGAAATGTTACATAACTTTTCAAATCATGTCTCTTAATGTTAAGAATAAGTCATGCATGTGTATGGTCCAGGGAGTGGCTGAAAATGAAGATAGTGATATTTAAAGAAAAAAATGGTAAAGATTTTCTGTTCTTTTGGGTTTAATGAATGGGCTAGAAGGGTGGATATTCAGATTGCAAATGTTATTGTAAAACCAGGGCATGGAATGTATGCATTGTAAAGATAAAGAACCTTGTATGGATCATTCTGACTGTCCCTGCAAACAAGCAGAAACCAAGATAAATAATTGCATGAATGAATGATTTGAGGAGTTTGAGGAAATTACTGCCTCTCTATTAGTTAATTCTAAACTTGTACAGATGAGGCACTTTATTACCTCATCCAGTACTCCCATAGAAAACAAAGAAAAAAGATGTCATGTCTGTGTAATTGTTTAAATAATGATGATGTGCTGAAGAAGTAAAATGTAAACAGATGCCGTTCTACCCTGCTTGTACATACTCATTAAAATGTTAAGATACCCATTATTTTTGGATCATACAAGGCTATGTGGTGTGGGATTGATGGCGGCAAAATCTGTAGAAAATTCTTTACAAATCTGACATACTACTTGCATGCATACACTGTGTATACGATTACATGTGTATGTGTTGTGTATATGTAGAGTGTGTGTGTGTGTGTGTGTGATTAGTGGCAGGAAACCACTTTGAGATGAGACGTGTTTTATTCATGTGGGGAGTGGTGTATCTCAGTTTATGATCTTGATGGAATCTGTACTGTGCGCTTCTCTAGGAAGCACTACAAAGAAGCACTGTAGCACACTATGCCACTGGGTCACATGTAGGAAGCACTACAAGAAGCACTGTAACACACTATGCCACTGTGTCACATGTAGGAAGCACTGCAAAGAAACACTAACACACTATGCCACTGGGTCACATGTAGGAAGCACTACAAGAAGCACTGTAACACATTATGCCACTGGGGTTACATGTAGGAAGCACTTCAAGAAGCACTGTAACACATTATGCCACTGGGTCACGTGTAGGAAGCACTACAAAGAAGTACTGTAACACACTGTGCCACTGGGTGACCTGAAGGTTTGAATACTTCATAGGTTTAAAAAACTTGCCATTAACAAAAATGTGTCATTTAACATGTTGGCTTTTGTTCCATATCTGAACGAAGGCTTGCATCTTGGACCCAACTTCAAATTGTAGAGGCAGTTTTCTATGTCCGTTTTACTTTTCATGCTGGCGTAATTCATCTTTTTGTTTTTCTCTTTGCTTTCCTGTTTTTGTCTAGCCATTGTTCTTTCTTTGTAAAATGTGTCCCAAGACTGTACTGTACTTATTGCTTGTACAAAGTCCTTTTTATTGAAAAATTATACAGTTGTACTAGTACATAATGTGAAAGATTTTTCAGTCTGTTGCAATAGGTATAGATTGCATTCTAGCCACTTTTCATTGCGTCTTAGGAAGTCTTTTTTTTGCAAAGAACTAGATGCCACTGTATAGGCGATGAAGTGGTGAAGGAAATTGTCTGATTTAGAGTCCACTTGTAACCTGTTAATGATTGACAGTGCTTTGTTTCAGTAGGAGTTATAGGAGTAAACCTCTCTGTGGTCAAGGTTACTTGATGAGTATTGTTTCTGCCTACATCACGTTCTGGCCAGATGTTTCTCACATTTGCTCTAAGGTTGCCATAGTTCTCTCTGACACAGTTGCTCCACAGGTTCCAAAGCGGTGCTCTCTGTGCCAGAATGATAAGGCTAGGTTGAATGATTGATAAAAGATATACATGACATAATTTATTTCAGCTTTCTGTAATTGAATACATCAAAAAATGGTACTCATTGTTATATTATGTTAACAACTTCACAAGACCAGAGGTATTGCTGTTGGTATTGGTTTATACTTTGAAAAATTTGAAGTATATTTTCTCAGAAAGTTATCTTTTTGTGCAGAGGCGAAAGTGGTTTGTAAAAATTTGTTTTACGAATTACACTTCATAAGCTTATTAGGGGAGGTATTGATTATCTGAGCTTATACACAAGGCACATTTTGCTAACCTTATAGTTTATATAGGAGTAATCGTCATTGTCTTTATGTGATTGATCATGATTTGAAGTCTGCATTTCTGACAAAAGTTAAGTTTTTCTGTTTCCAGATTTTATAGTTTTGTTGCAAATTGAGTTTGGTCATTTTTTTTCTTATTTTTTTGCAGAGGTCAGACCCACAAGGTTTGTGTACTGATATGCAATTCCCCTCCCTATCTTCTTCCAGCTGTAGAAAGTACTACTTACTCTGGCTGCACGACAGAAAACCTTGTACAGATAATTGGAGATGTAAGTCCATTATAATTTTTATTTGAAAATAACTAACTTTTAATGTGACCAGGAGCCCTATTTTAGTTTTAAAGGGACATTGTGAAGGTAACTATTATTTAAGTCATTGTTTACCAGTTTGAAACTGTAGGCTGAGAGAAGAGAAGTGCTTTCTCAAAGGTTATGTCTGCTGCTGAGCCTGGTCTGCTTAAAAGTCAGAAGATTTGCTAACACTTTTTATTAGACTTTGTTCTAATGTTAGTTCATAGCATCCCTAAATGATTTTTCATTTCTTTTTTGCTTACTAGTTCAATGCAGTGTATTTGTTACTTATAATTTGTTTTGGGGTTATTGTCTGGAGTTCATTTGTAACTATTCCAGGTTTGTATGTTTAAATTCATTTGGTTGCTTGTACATCTATCTGATCGGTTCAGTGTATTGGGCTTCAAGAGGTGTTATACTTTGTCACTGATCTAAGGATCATGTCAGGGTTTGTCAAAGGACAACCATTTATTAATAGGAGAAAACACTGTGACATATGCTCCTGTTCCTAGTATTTTTAACAAGAGAGAGAAATATTTAGTTTGGGATGAAATTGAACTCTTAATAAATTGCTTGTACTGAGAATATAGACTATAGGAGACCTTCTGCAGTCAGTTAAGTATTGAGATTTTATTTTATGATAGCTGTAGCTCAGCACATAATTTGATTTTTCTCTCATTTCCATGTCCAATATGATATGCGTTTGTTGCTAAAGCACATCTTAATTATGTACCAGGCTAGATAACATGCCCTGTCCCCATGCTACCCAGTTCTTTTTTGCCACAGTGCAATTTAAATTGAGATTATTGCAGTCAGTTGTGGGGAGTTCTTACTTTCAATGCCTAGAATGCCAAACCTTTTATGTGCTGTTGTCTCCAGATTACTGATCATATGTCCTGCAGTGGTAGTGCCTCTTTTGCCTAGGAAACCAGCACAGCATGAAAAGATTGTCACAAGTGGCAACACTACACCCCGACCGTCTGTAGTGGATACAACTTTGGAAGGTACCCAGCATAGGGACTGGAAAGAGGGTTCCAGTCATGGTCCTGGGTTAGTGCCTAACCAGTATGAGAAGGTAAGGGAATCTGAAGCCAGACACTGATCAAAACCTCCTGTAAAGTCCAGCCTTAAAGTGGTGGTGTGTTTGTCACAAGTTATGAGTTCCCATTTGACTAGTGAGGGATTGAACTTGCAGCTGTTGTCTTCTGATAGCTAACCTCTGGCCATTTTCTTGAGAGTGCATTCCATAATGTGTACATCACATCATCCTTGTTAGCGTTGTGAACAGGATCATGCTTGGTCTACTTTTACAGATCTTTTTGATTTTCCTGTCACAGTGCTGATGGTTACAGTCTGGATCAGCAAGTCTTCTGCCCAGGCTTCTGACTCTGTTTTGCTCAATTCATTGACAAGAGCTGAAGATACTCATGTGAGTCTGTCTGTGCCATTTGGGTGCATGAAGACAGCTCTTTGTTTGCTTAAGCATTTGTTTTTGATATCTAGTGGGTGTTGGCCTTGCCTGTCGGAGACTACCATTGAAAATTTCTGAGAAATGCTGCTGCCAGCCTACGTGCAGGATGTTCTTCATGTTTCACTGTTGCAGTCATTACATTTGGGTAATCTGCTGGCAGGTTGCCATCAGTCGGCCTGAATAACAAAGTCTTGCGTCGGTTGCTGTTTCCTCTTCCAGGTCGTCAGAGGTATAAAACATGCAACCAATGCCATTTTATTCAATCTTTCTTGCCACGCGGTGCCCGAAGCTGAAGTAGTTCGCAAGTGCCATTCGACCGGCACATGAAATTTTTGCATTCGAGTTTCAGAACCAAAGTCATCAACTAAAGCTAAGTACCCCATTGGGGAAACTTTTTTTCTTGTTTCTTACCAATGTCAGTAAAAGTTAATAATTGCATTACTTGTGGGAAGCAAATACCTCATAAGGATTTTCATTTGTACTGTATTCCTTGTCTAGGCCCTGATCATAAAATGCCTTGCTGTCGGTTTTGTGCTAGATTTAACCAACGCACTATTAAGCGTCTGTATATTTTTGCTTCTAAATATTTTGGATCCAGATTTAATTACCCTGAAATGTCATCGGTTAGCAATCAGACTACTGGAGTTCACAAAAAATGCAAAGAAAAAGACAGAGACATACCGTCGAGGTCCAAAACCGACGAAACTTCTCCTATGCTAGTCGCCAGTTCGCCGGTACTCAGTGAGGCAGTTTCGCAGCCCCTGATACCCACTACTTTTGAGTCGCAGACCTCTACCGAGACCCATGCGGAGTCCGATTTTCAGAGTATTGTACCCGCGGATGTCTCTCCCTCGGATGGGTCCAGAGCCGCTGAGCAGGCACCGGCTTGTGAGGGTGTTTTCAAGCCTCAACATTTTTATATAAAACTGACGCCAGCCTCAAAAACAAGATCAGAAACATCTTCTGTGTCTAAAAAACCAACGCATGAGCCACGTGCTCAGGGCCCTATGCCTAAAAAACAGATGATCAAAATGGCTGAGGACTTAATTACCTTGTTCAGGGGTTCCCAACCCCCCCCCCCCTGCTAAGAGGCCTAGGCAAGGCACTGATTATGAATCTTCAGATCAGGTTTCCATTTCTTCTGATTCCTCTTCTGATCAGGAATTTTCTATTCCACCCTATGAAGATTCTGATGCAGAAGAATCCATCCCATCTGCATCTCCTCCTGAGGATTATTCTTTTGGAGAAACCTTGCATAATTTAAGGGAGCATTTTCACTGGGAGAGTCAGGATTTCTCTGAATCAAAAAAGAGGCTTATTGATTTCCTCCTCCTTCCTCAGCATAGGCTTTTGGCAATACCTCCTGTAATAGACATTGTTAATGATGTGTTTTCGGAATCAAGCATGGCTCCTGATTCCCTGCCTCAGGCTCCTAGTAAGCCAGACAGATATTACAGGGTTCCTGACTCCCACAAATTTCTATTCAATACTCTTGCTGCTGATCCTGAGACTAACTCACAGGGTCCCAAAGGTGTAATGGCCTTTACAGCCAAAACTCCTACCCCCTCTGATAGAGATTCCAGGACGCTGGATAGATGGGGAAAGAAGGGTTATACGTCTGCAACATTGGCAATTAGGGCCTTAAACTGCCAGTTTTATATGCTTAAATATCAACAGCATGTTATGGGCTTATTGAAATAGAAAATTATGTTGATTTCTGATTGTGTGGAAAATAAAGAATTACATGAATTATTGCATGCAGCAGAACAGGTTGGAAAGCATACTTTGCAATGTGGTTTTGATACCTTGGAGGCCTCTTGCAGGGCCGCAGTTACTGGATCTGTGATTAGAAGGCATGTCTGGCTCAAGGAGCAAAATTTTCCTGATCATTTTAAAGCTAAACTGTTGGATACCCCCTTGCATCAGGATACTCTGTCTGGTAATAAGGCAGAAGAGGTTTTAAAGAAAATGGGAGACAAAGCTAAATCTATGCAAACTGTAAAAGATTTCTTACAAGTGCAGCCACCAAGGGTCAGTAGGCACTGGCCTACTAAAAATTGGTCCTTTCCTGTGTCCAACAGAGCCTCTCAAGGCAAATCCAGGCGCTCAAAAGTCTCTAGATACCAATCGCAGGGTTCTTACAGGTCAAAACAATGGGGTGCCTCCACCTCCAAATCTGGAGGAAAAGCACAACCCTACAGTAAGCAGTCTCAGTGACTTCCCTCTACCTTCACCAAGCCCTTATCTTTTGACAACCTCCTTGGGGGGAAAATTAGCACTTCATGCTCAAAATTGGCAGTTAATTACCCAGGACAAGTGGGTATTAAACATAGTATCCCAGGGGTACAGATTTAATTGCCATACTTTGCCAATTCCAAACAGTTGGCCAGATCTGCCACAAAATCAATGGGCAGAGGCTCAGAAACAAGTTATGTCCCTCATGGACATGGGGGCTATTCAGCCAGTACCAGAAAAGGAAAAAGGACAAGGTTTTTATTCAAGACTTTTCCTGGTACCCAGAAAAGACTGCGCCTGGTGTCCAACACTGGACTTAACGATTTTGAACACGTTCCTGGACATTCCAAAATTCAAAATGCTGACTTTACAACAGCTACTGCCTATGCTGGGCAAGAACGCTTGGTTAGTGACTCTAGGCTTAAAAGAGGCATACCTGCATATCCCAATAAGGGAATTGTGCAGAAGATACCTCTGCTTCAAGGCAGGCGTTTTGCATTACCAATTCTCTGCACAGCCCTTTGGCTTATCTACTGCGTCCAGGGTCTTTACAAAGTGCCTGGCACCAGTAATTGCATTCTGCAGGCAAAGAAGCATACAAATTTATCCTTATCTGGACGACTGTCTCATTCAAGCAGAGGGCAAGGACAATGTTCTTCAACATCTGGCATTTCTAAAAAGGTTTCTAACATGCCTAGGGTTCACAATAAATGAAAAGAAATTCCAACTGATACCCTCTCAAATAATTACTTTCCTGGCAGCAAGCTTGAATACAACTGCCCAGATGGCTTACCTTACGCCAGACAAACAAAGGCAACTGACAGCATACTTCAAACAAATGGCACCAAAAACCCAGTTATCTGCAAGACAAATTCTGCAGGCTTTGGGGTTCGTGGCATTCTGCATTCTACTAATTCCATATGTGAGACTGCATATGAGGAAACTTCAGTAGTATCTAAAAAGTTTATGAAGTCAACACTGTCACAGTCTGGAAACAATGGTTCCTCTCATTCCCTGCCTACAACAGGAGTTTCTTTGGTGGGCAGAGACATGTCACCAAAACAAGGGACTGTCATTCACTCTACCCCCTGCCACCCAAACCCTAACTACAGACTCATCAGACTATGCTTGGGGGGCCCACCTGGAAGGGAGATGCATTCAGGGCAAATGGAGCCCAAAATAAATGCATCTGCATATCAACCAGAAAGAGATGCTAGCTGTTCAGAATGCACTGACAGCCTTCAAGGACTTACTTCATCCAGGACAACTACTGATAAAGACAGACAACACCACGGTTATGTGGTACATAAACAAGCAGGGGGGTACACATTCCTACCCCCTTTGCAGACTAGCCGTGGCATTGTGGAACATAGCTTTGACTTACCAAATACATCTTCAAGCTCAATTCCTGCCAGGAAATCAAAATACTCTGGCAGATGACCTAAGCAGAAACCTTATGGACCCGCACGAGTGGAAATTGGATCCACAAATCTTCAGCATGTTAACACAGAAATGGGGGAGCCCAGACATAGATCTATTTGCCTTTCCCTAAAATTATCAACTGGACAAATTCTGCACAAGGATCTATCACAGACAAGCATGGAAAGTGGATGCCCTATCCTTCAGTTGGACAAACCTATTAGTCTATGCCTTTCCCCCTCTGCCTCTTCTCTCCAAGGTCTTACTAAAGGTCATACAGGAAAAAACAAAAATGACCCTAATTGCTTAGGACTGGCCTCGCCAGCACTGGTACCCAATTCTAAGGAATATGTCTCAACTCCCTCCTTGGTACTTGCCTCAAATACCTCATCTACTGTCTCAGCAGAAAAATCTAATAATGCACACTCCGCTCCAAACTCTGAACCTTGCAGCATGGCTGATCATTTAGTTATTCAAATAACACCTCTCAGTAAATCTGTGATGGATGTCATTTTGGAAGCCAGAAGGCCTAGTATCAGAAAATCTTATGCTGGTAAATGGAAGAGATTCTGTGCTTGGAACCAAGCACAAGGGATGGACACAGCAAAGCCCAATATCCCTCAGATTTTACAATATTTGACTGAGATGCTTGACAAGGGCCTGTCTTTTTCTTCAATAAAAATCCATGCCTCTGCCATCTCGGCTCATTACAACACGGAGCCTCCCCTCTTTTCTCATCCTCTGCTTAAACAGCATCTTAGAGGGGCCAAAAATTTAAGGCCTCCCAGAATATCACCAACTCCTGCATGGGACCTCCGTTTTGTGCTGGAAAACTCACCCTGCCTTCTTTTGAACCAGCAGATACTGCGGATATAAAATTTTTATATTGGAAAACAGCTTTCCTCCCGGCAATCACTTCAGCAAGAAGGGTTTCAGAACTACAGGCCCTCATGGCTGTGGAGCCTTTTATTACATTTTACCCAGACAGGGTGTCCCTCAGGACCAATCCTTCTTTTATGCCTAAGGTGGTGTCCACTGTGGCTCTTAACCAAAAGATTCACCTGCCAACTTTTTACCCAAATCTGCAGAACAAGGGGGAGCGTATTCTGCATTCATTGGACGTACACAGACAACTAAGATTCTACTTAAACAGGACCAAATCTCTAAGAAAATCTGAACAACTACTGGTGGCATTTGCTGTAGGATCAGAGGGGAAGGCTATATCAAAGCAGACTATTTTTAAGTGGATAAGCCACTGCATTCGTTTCTGCTGCTTGCACCATGGTAAACCTGTGCCCAAGGGGATCAGGTCACATTCCACCAGGGCTGCCTCTACCGCAGCAACTTTTCTCAGAGGAGTTCCAACCAAAGACATTCTAGAAGCTGCAACTTGGAGCTATGTTCATACCATCACAAAGCATTATCATTTGCCTCTCTTCTCCAAATCCAGGGCAGGCTTTGCCACTGCTGATGTTCATCGTGTTACCCTGCTGCAGTCATCACACTTGGGTTATCCTGCCGTCAGGCAGTCCCGAAGCCGGCCTGAATTCCAAAGTCTTGGTCCGGCGTCGGTTGCTGTCGCTTCTTCCCTGACGTCAATGCGCCAGGGATATATAAGAGGCATCCAACTCCATTTTCTTCAGTCTTTCTTGCCGCGCTGTGCCCGAAGCAGAAGCAGTTCGCAAGTGCCGGTCGGCCGACACCTGAGATTTTCGATTTGAATTTTAGTCCGAAGTCTTCAATAAAGCTAAGTACCCCGTTGGGGAACATTTTCTTGCCTCAGTCCGATGTCAGAAAAAGTTAACAATTGCATTTCTTGTGGGAAGCAAATACCTCATAAGGACTTCCATTCCTATTGTATTCCTTGCCTAGGTCCAGACCACGACGTCACAGGTTATCGGTTTTGCACTAGGTTTAATAAACGCACTATCAAATGCCATTTTGACTTCGCACAGCATTACTTTGGTAGGAAATTTAATTATATCATGCCGTCGGAGCAGCCGACGACCGCAATTCATAAAAAACGCAAGGATAAGGACAGGCAGCCTAGGGATAAGCCAGACCCCGAGGCCTCAGCTGGGCCTGTCGCCGGTTCTCCGGTTTTCAGTGAGGCGCCTACACAGCCCCTGACGAGCTGAAACCCCAGACAGCTGCTGACTCCCAAGCGGAGTCTACTAGGCCGACGCAGCCATTTACCGACACCGGAGCAGAATTAGTCACCGATGCAGAGGAAACACCTTCGGTTGCAGAAGGTGTCTTCAGAAGGTGTCTTCAGATCGACTGCACTCACCATTAAATCTTATGCTAAGCTTACAACTCCTTTAAAACCTAAGAAAACTGTTCAGTCTACAGGTCAAGGCCCCATGCCTAAGAAACAGATGCTTAAGATGGCTGAAGATTTAATTACCCTTATCAGGGGCTCCCATCCCCCTCCTGATAAAAACCAAGACAAGAGGAGGATTACGCATCCTCTGACCTGATTTCTCTCTCCTCAGATTCTTCTGAGGAACAGGATTACACTTTCCCAACATTTCCACTGGGAAAGCCAGGATTACTCAGATTCTAAGAAAAGGCTCCGAAAGTTCCTTTTATTACCCCAGCACAGACCTCTTGCTATCCCTCCTGTTTTAAATATTGTGGATGATGTCTACTTGGAGTCTAGTTTAAATCCGGACTCTCTACCTCCTGCTCCAGCCAAACCAGACAGATACTACAGAGTACCTGGCTCACACAAATTCCTTTATAAAAGCCCTGTAGCTGACCCAGAAACCATATCCCAAGGTCCTAAGGGAGCAAAAGCTTCTATGGCTAAAAATCCTGTGCCCTCTGAAAGAGATTCCAGAGCCCTAGATAGATGGGGAAAGAAAATACACACCTCTGCAACTCTGGCTATGAGAGCATTAAATTGCCAGTTTCACATGTTGAAATATCAACAATTCCTGATGTCTCAGTTAAAACAAAAAATGAGCACACATTCAGAACAGCCTGAATTCAAGGAAATGCAGGATCTGTTGCATGCAGCTGAACAGGTGGGCAAGCATACTTTACAATGCGGATTTGATTCACTAGAAGCTTCCTGTAGAGCAGCTGTTACTGGCTCTGTCATTCGTAGACATGCTTGGTTAAAAGAGCAAACCCTCCCTGACCATGTTAAAGCATAATTATTAGATGCACCTTTACAACAGGATGTTTTATTTGGTATCAAAGCAGAAGAGGTCTTAAAGAAAATGGAGGATAAGGCTAAATCTATGCAAACGGTCAAGGATTTCTTGCAGGTACAACCCCCTCTCTTCAGCAGGAATTGGCCAACAAAAAATTGGTCCTTTCCAGCTTCAGACAGATCACAGAGGGGCAAATACAGATGCGCAAGGGGCAGGGGTCAGTCACAGGGCCCTTACAAACCTCGCCGATGGGGTTCTGCTACCCAGAAAGGAGGAGAAGACAGGCCCCAAGCTAGCAGAAGGCAGACACAATGACTCTATCCTCAAACTACCAAGCAAATCTCTCCTGGCAACACCCTTGGGAAGAAAACTAGCATTTTTTGCAGACAACTGGCACATCATCACAAAAGACAAATGGGTTCTAAACATTGTCTCTCAAGGATACAGATTCCACTTTCATACCTTACCAAGGATCAAATGAATGCCAAACCTGCCAGCAAATCAATGGGCAGAGGCACAAAAACAAATTACAGCTCTCATGAACATGAGAGCCATTCAACAGGTACCTACACAGGAGCAAGGACAAGGATTTTACTCAAGACTCTTCCTAGTTCCAAGAAAGGACAAAGCATGGAGACCCATTCTGGATCTTTCATTTCTGAACATCTGTCTGCAAGTACCAAAATTCAAGATGCTAACATTACAGCAGCTTCTTCCCATGCTGGGCAAGAATGCTTGGCTAGTCACTTTGGACCACAAGGAGACATACCTGCATGTCCCTATCAGACAAAATTGCCGAAGATACCTCCGCTTCATTGCAGGTTCAATGCATCATCAATTCTCTGCACTGCCCTTTGGCTTATCTACTGCGCCCAGGGTCTTCACAAAATGCCTGGCACCAGTAATTGCATACTGCAGACAAAGAGGAATTCAAATATACCCATACCTGGACGACTGTCTTATTCAAGCAGAAAGCAAGGACGTTCTTTTACAGCATCTGGTATTTGTCAAACACCTTCTAAGTTGCCTAGGGTACACAGTAAACGAAAAGAAATCAAAACTAGTGCCCTCACAAAACATAATATTCCTGGGTGCCAGCTTGAATACAACGGCCCACATGGCTTATCTCATGCCATACAAACAACGTCAGCTGTTTCAATATTTCAAAATAATGGCAACAAAGACCCCAACTCCCTACAAGAAAAATTCTGCAGGCCTTGGGATTCATGGCATCTTACATACTACTAATACCATTTGCAAAACTGCATATGAGGAAATTACAGTGGTACCTAAAAAGTGTATGGACTCAGCACAGCCACAGCTTGGAAACAATGATTCCACTCATTCCCTGCCTTCAACAGGAGTTTCTATAGTGGGCACAGGCATGTCACCTCAACAAGGGTCAGCCTTTCACCTTACCCACAGCCAGGCAAACTATGACAACAGATGCATCGGACTATGCCTGGGGAGCACACATGGCAGGACAGTGTATTCAGGGCAAATGGTCTGCAGATCAAAGGCATCTACATATCAATCAAAAAGAGATGCTAGCTGTACAAAATGCCCTAACAGCTTTCAAGGACCTTCTACACCCAGGACTACTACTAATAAGGACAGACAACACCACAGTTATGTGGTACATAAACAAGCAAGGGGGCACACATTTCTACCCTCTATGCAGGCAAGCAATGACCTTGTGGAACACTGCACTGTCTTACCAGGTTCAATTACAAGCACAATTCCTGCCAGGAAAGAAAAACACATTGGCAGACGACCTAAGCAGAAACATCATGGATCCACACGAATGGAAACTAGATCCACAAGTATTTGCAATGATAGCTCAAAAATGGGGACGCCCAGACATAGATCTGTTTGCAAGCCCCCACAACCACCAACTTCAAAAATTTTGCACAAGGACCTTCCATCCACTAGCTTGGAAAGTGGACTCCCTCTCATTCAGTTGGAAAACATTAACAGTATATGCCTTCCCTCCACTGCCTCTTCTAGCAAAGGTACTGCTGAAAGTCAGATTAGAGAGGTCACAAATGATTCTCGTTGCACCAGACTGGCCACGCCAACATTGGTATCCAATTTTAAGGAACATGGCCCAGGGCCCACCATGGATTTTGCCACAAATTCCTCACCTGCTCACCCAGCGAGACAATCTGATTCTACACAGCCAGCTCAAGACTTTAAACCTGGCTGCATGGAAAATTACCCAAACAACCAGCCAACATCTTTATCCAAAGCTGTTATGGATGTCATTCTGGAGGCCAGGAGGCCCAGCACCAGGAAAACCTATTCAGACAAATGGAAAAGATTTTGCGCCTGGAACCAGGCTAAAGGCCTAAATCCCCTGGAGCCGAACATTCCTCAGATTCTACAATATTTAACTGAGATGTTACACAAAGGACTTTCCTTTTCATTTATTAAGATCCACGCCTCAGCAATTTCAGCTCATTACAGCACGGACCCTCCTTTATTTTCACATCCACTCCTAAGACGGTACCGCAGAGGGGCTAAGAACTTAAGACCGCTAAGGAGAGCTCCAGCACATACTTGGGATCTCAACTTTGTCCTGGAAAAGCTTACACTGCCGCCCTTTGAACCAGCTTTCTCAACTGATTTAAAATTTCTTTCATGGAAAACTGCCCTACTACTAGCAATAACCTCAGCTAGAAGAGTCTCAGCAGGCACTAATGGTAGTGGAACCTTTCCTCATTTTCCATCAAGACAGAGTTTCTCTACGAACTAATCCTTCCTTTATGCCAAAGGTGGTATCCAGTGTGGCCCTAAACCAAACCATTCACTTGCCCACCTTCTTCCCAAATCCCCAGAACAAAGGAGAAAGACTCCTGCACTCTTTGGACATTCACAGACAATTATGTTACTACTTGGATAAAACTAAGGCTTTCAGAAAAACTGACCAGCTCTTTGTAGCCTATGTTACAGGATCACAAGGAAAAGCTATCTCAAAACAGACCATTTCTAAATGGATAGGACATTGCATACGTTTCTGCTACACACATCATGGGAAACCAGTACCTGCTAACATTAGGTCCCAGTCTACCAGGGCTACAGCTACATCAGCAGCCTTTATCAGGGGAGTGCCAACCAAGGATATTCTGGAAGCTGCTACTTGGAGTTCAGTGCACACCTTCACCAAACACCATCACTTACCTCTTTACTCTTAAGACTAGAGCTGGTTTTGCCACTGCAGTTTTGCAGGGCCTACTAGCTTCTTCTAACCCTGTTTGACTCCACCTCCCCTCCTTAGCTTTGGTATTCAACCCAAGTGTGATGACTGCAGCAGGGTAACACGATGAACATAGTACAGTTTTGTACCTACCATAAATGTAGATGTAGTACAATTTTGTACCTACCATAAATGTAGATGTTTGAGTGTTCACCCTGCTGCAGTCCAGGTTACCCTCCGTCCATCCCCTCTGAACTAGCTGAACTTATCTCTACCACTTTATCCTATACTATCTCTGTGGTGTATTTGCTATATATACATATTTTGCCTTCCTTTTGGGGGCACCTGACATCTGAGGCAAGAAAAACTGGAAAAACTGAAGAAAATGGCGTTGGATGCCTCTTGTATACCCCTGGCGCACTGACGTCAGGGAAGAAGCGACAGCAACCGACGCCGGACAAAGACTTTGGAATTCGGGCCGACTGCGGGACCGCCTGACGGCAGGATAACCCAAGTGTGATGACTGCAGCAGGGTGAACACTCGAACATCTACATTTATGGTAGGTACAGAACTGTACTTTCTGCAGGGCCTTATAGCCGCTCCTAATGCTATTTAGTTCCATCCTCCCATCCATAGTTTTGGGATTCTACCCAAATGTAATGACTGCAACAGTGAAACACGAAGAACATATAACAGTTGTGTACACTTACCATAAGTGTAGATGTTCGAGTGTGTTCACTGTTGCAGTCCGGGTTACCCACCCGCCATCCCCCTTTTCTATAACTACTCTTTCCTTCACTGTATTCTAAAGCCTTTGTGGTGTATTTGCTTTTAGATGAAGGTAAAGTTTATGTTGCTAAAAGTACATGCATATATATTTCTGTTATATATACATTATATATACATTATATATAGATATATATATATATATATATATATATATATATATATATATATATATATATATATATATATATATAATTTGTTCCCATCTGGGGCAAGAAAAACTGAATAAAATGGCGTCTGCTGCATGTTTTATACCCCTGATGACCTGACGTCATGGAAGAGGAGACAGCAGCCGACGCAGGACCCAAGACTTTATTATTCAGGCCGACTGAGGGCAACCTGCCAGCAGATTACCCAAATATAATGACTGCAATAGTGAATACACTCGAGCATCTACATTTATACTTTTTTTCCATTGCTAGGTGCCCCCTTGTCTGTGTTCTTCCCTTAGTGTCAACACTTCACTTCTCTGTTGCAGTATTCCATCCCTCTCCCTCCCCTGACAGTATTCTTCCTTGGATATACTTAACCTACATACTTCTCTTTGACAGGCGTTCCTCCTGGGGCACTCAGTTTTGAGGACGGTGCATGCGTACGTCACTTTTATGGCCGACATACCACACACCCCTAATAGTCTTTTTGTATACTGGCCATCTTCAGGTCATAGAGGCAGGCAACTCCCTCATGTTAAGAATACTGTAACAGAGAAGTGAAAGACATCTATTGTTATGGTAATATTTTGCACAACTAATCTGTATCCTGTATATCACTGTTGCAGTATTCTTTATTGTAGGGATCCCCCGCCTAGGACAGCCTGACTTTCGACCACCATACTAAAGTTTTATTATCATCACACACATGCTCCCAGCATAGGATGTAGGGCATTAAAGTGACATATGGACGCAGTTGCACAGCTTCTTTGCCTCCAGTCCTAACACTGTTATTGTTCGTCAGTCTGAATTCCTGGTTGCTGTGCTGAATACCAAGGCATCAGACAAGTTTCCCATTGGGGTTACTTTTTTGTTTCCTATGGTCTTGCATTTTATTTTGTTTACCTGTCATCCAAGAAGGGAAAACGTCAGTGAGGGAGGCAGACTCCCCATAAGGATGGTCACGAACAGTATCTCTTTTGTTTGGGTGCTTCCCACAACCATGCTTCTTGTAGTATCTTTTAAGTAGTTTATGCCTAAGACACTCAGAAACCATTTGTTCTACCTGACCATATATCTTGAAAACCAATGGTTTAAACAGTTATCCCAGGGTAGCGTGACAGAATCTATTAAACCCGAGATACTCCTGATAGGTAAGAAAAAGGCCAGTAAGTCTCACCCGTATACTTTAGCTGTCCAGCCTCCACCGAATGTCCCTCTAGATGGGGTAATAGCTGTTTAGGCTGTTTGGAATTTACACTGGATTCCTGTGCTGCGACCCTGTTGGAGGCTGGCATGAAACTGTCTTTTCGCAAGCCCTCTGGGGCTCTGCAGGCATCTGCTGTGGATGTTGAGGGGGAAACCACAGTTGATTATCTCGGTGGGTCCTAGGGCAATTCCAGAGATATTGGACATGGAGGAGGTTCCAGGTACTCTTACTTAATCTCTCCAAGGTTTGGAAGCCCCGGTGTTTTGTTAGGGCTTACGTCCCTTCCAAGAAAAAACAAAAGATGAAGTGTGTTTCAGACCATCCAAAACATTCTCAAGGGGAATGGCAAGAGTTAACTCAGGGCTTGTTTTCTGCCTTGACCCTGAAAACTCCTGAAGCGGTTTCAGTGCCTACTTCCCCTTGGACTTCAACTCCTTCCAGATGACCGAGGGAACCAGATTTCCTCAGATAAAGGTTGAGTCTGAATTAGGTCCTAGTTATGGTGTATATTATGTTATCGAACTTTTAAAAGTTCAAACTTCATATGGTCGTCACCATATGTTCGAACTTTTACAAGTTCTAATGTTTCAACGGAGGTCTCAGTGCAGTGCGGAATGGGAAGATTTCCCTTTCCTCACAGTAGTAAGATCTCTTAGACTGCGGCGTTGGTGCTGCGGTAGCATTGTCATCTCACAGTTAGACATTGCCCGTTCGATTCTCAGAGCGTCTTCTGTGTGGCGACATGTGTGAATGGGCGTTCTTCGTTGAAGGTTGTGCGTTAGGCCCGGCAAGCCAGCACGCAAAAATCTACTGCCAATCATTAGCGGACCGGAGTTCCGCTGTGGCGACCCCTAACTGGGAAAAGCCAAAAGACACAAACGAACTGTAGTAAGATCTCAGAGTTGGTATATTTAATGAGCGGGGTGTGTGGGGGGTGCAGGGGGAATTGCCCCCTGCTTAAAATGGTCAGGTAGGTTTTTTCTTTCTTTTTTCTTTCTTTTTTTTTTTCAGCTTTTCAAACTTTTAAAAGTTCGATCATATGGCTTCAACCATATGATGTTCAAACTTTTAAAAGTTCGATAACGTAATATACTTCCCCGAGTTATACTTTTCCCAGATGCCTTCGCTTTTGGCTTATGGTTCTGATGAAGAGTCCACTAGTCCTGAGTCTCCCTTTGGAGACAGTATGGCTAGAATGATTGAATGCTTCAATTGAGATTCTTCTCATGTGTTTGATCCTGGAAAGGTGTTATGAACTGCTTCAGGTGGACACTCCTAAACCTTCTGCAGTACCTTCTATGTTGGCTCTCTTGTTTATATACTTTGTTTATAGCTGCTTCCAAGTCTCCTGATTCTTGGCTTCCTGCTCCAAAGAAACCAGATAAGCTCTTTAATGCTACTGAGGATTGTCAGTTCTTATTTAAGTGTCCTTCTGCTGACCCTCCTGTGATGTCAGTCAGTCTCTGAGATGCCTTCTAAACTTTTGCCCTTTTCCAATCTTCTGCCTTTCGTAAGGATAGTAGGTCAATGGAGAGAATTGGTAAGAAAGTTTATATTGCTTCTACTTTGGCCTTTTGGGACATCAGTTACCAGACTCACATGAACAGATATGCTGTGGCCTTGATTGACCAGGCTTGTCAGGTTCTTTCTGAATTCCCTGATTCTGAAGCAAAATTTTCTGCTCTCTCAGTTTTGGGTTCTACCTCTCAAGTGGATCATCAGTAGCTGTTGATGCCTCTTCCAGAGCTGCTGCCTTTGGTTCTGTCATGAGGCATTATCCTTGGGCTTTGACCGCATTCATTACCTGAAGATATTAAGGCCAAGTTGGTTGATGCTCCTTTGGATAATAAAAATCTGTTTGGGATTGCTGCTATTGCTGTTATGTTTGTCTCTTCAGGAAAAAGGTAAAGATTTTTGTGTCCTCCAACCCTAAATTCCATAGGAACTATCCTACTAGGCCTGCTTTTGCTTGCAGGCAGCCTCATCAGGCCAGTAAAGGCTGGAAGAGTGGTAGGCGAGCTCCTCCTGCTAAGTCTTCTCAGGCTGCTGTGGTCCAGAAGCATCCTTTGTCTGACAAACCTATTTCTTTTTGACATCTTGCCCCCCACGCACTCCTCGGCCAGGTTTCCTTCTCCCTTCGTCTCTCCCTCTGCTTTCCAAATTGGCATTTCATCACTTCAGATTCTTGGGTTCATTCATTCATCAGGTTACTTCATGGTGTTGAAGTCTCTTCCTTCAGGGAGTCCCTAATCTTTTCAGACACAACTTTAATTCTTAGAGGTCTTTGGGTCCCTAGTGGACCAGGGAACTATTCAACCTCTCTCTCCTTCACAAGAAGGAAAAGGATTTCACCCTAGAATGTTTTTTGGTCCCTCGAAAGGAGAGCACTTGGAGACCTGTTCTGGATCTCTCAGTGCTCTGGGTTCCTTCTTTTCAGATGCTTACTCTATAAACCCTATTTTCTGTTGTACTACTCTAGGCTTTTCTGGTGTCCTTGGATCTGAGGGATGCTTATCTTAATATTCATATTCACCCCATTTTCAGAAATGTTTACATTTCTGTGTTTCTTCGTCTAATTTTCAATTTTCTCCGTTGCCCTTTGGCATCTCCACTGCCCCAAGGATATTCACAAAATGCCTAGTTCCTGTGATTGCCTTTTGCAGACTCCAGGGCTTTCTGTTTTTTCCTATCTAGACAATCTTTTGCTTCACATGCCTTCTCTCAGTTGCCTGTTACAGGATCTGGAGTTTATCATATCTGTCCTCCAAAGTTTGGGTTTCACTAAACTTTCAAAAGTCTGTCCTGACTCCCTCTCGGGATCATGTGTATCTGGGTTGCAGGATTCAGACAGTGCCAGTGTTGGCCCCTCTTTCTTCTCCAAAAGTTCTGACCTTGACAGTTTTCTTTGTGTCACCTGAAAGTTCAGTCACCCCCCCCCAGAAGTCGGACATCAAATAGGAGAGAGAGCCCTGATTCTGGCCTTCAGGCTTTTTACTCCATGCTGTCTTCAGGCCCTCTGAAGGTTTACACAGACTACACCACAGTGATGTGGTATGCCAGCAAGCAGGAGGGCACAAAGTGTTAACCTTCTGTGCAGGCTGGCTAATCAGGCCTGAGATCTGGCTGTCTATCAGTATGCTTTTCAGGCAGTGTATATTCCTTCAGAGAATCATCTAGTGGTAGACACTTTGAGCAGGTCCAAAACACAGGTTAATGAATGGATGCTTCACAGAGATGTGTTTTTGGACATAGTCCATTTGGTGGGGTATTGCTTTTGCCTCCCCTTTGAACAGGCAGCTCCTTCTTTTCTGTTCCAGAGTGCCATCCCATCTGGCATGGAAGACTTGACTCCCTTTCTTTTCCTTGCAATGGAATGTTTGTCTATGCCTTCCTTCCCCTACTTCTAAGAGCCCTGTAGAAGATGCAGCTAGACTACCCAAAAATCTTGTAGTTGACTCCCTTTTGGCCAAGGTAGCACTGGTTCACCCTCTTAGTGCATCTGGCCAGGGCCAATCACCACAAGTTACCTCATTGGTTGGACCACCTCACGTAGGACAAGGGGTCACTCATCCATCCTCACTTTCAGTCTTCAAATGACACTGCGGGTGATTGGGTTTTAATCCATTTTAGGCACCTTTTTTTTTTTTTTTTTTAAGGATGTGCTCCAGGTTTTACTGGAGGCAAGAAAACCTGCAACCAGAAAGTCTTGTATGTCCAAATGGAAGACATTTTTCTGTCTGGTGCCATGCTCATAACCAGGAGCATTTTTTTCTGTGCGAGTCCCTTTGGTTCTTTTCTATTTGTGTGACTTGCTCCAGTCTGTTTTGGCCTCTTCTGTAAAGGCCCATTTGTCAACTATTTCTGCCTGTCTGCCCTTGAATCCTCCTTTGACTTCTTGCTTTGAGTTCAAAGAATTTCTTAAAAGGCATACTGCATCGTAGGCCCCCAAGGAAACCTGTACTTCCCCCCTTGGGACCCTAATTTTGTTTTAGAAAAATTAACTCGGGCTCCTTTTGATCCTTCATTTTCAGCTTCTCTGCAACATTGTTCCTGGAAGACTGTCTTATTGCTTGCTCATGCTTCTGCTTGGAGGGTTTCTGAACTTTAGAGATCCTTATGGCCATGCCTCCTTTTTTGTTTTTTCACAGGGACAGTGTGTCCCTTCATACTAATCCTTCTTTCACACCCAAGGAGGTGGATATGTTGTCTCTGAATCAGGCAGTACAACTCCCTTCCTTTTTTTCTTCTCAGCCTGCCAGTGAGAGGGGCCTACATGCCATGGGTTTGCACAAGTAGCTGAGGTATTGTTTGGGTAAAACTAAGGCCATTCTTAAGTGTGACCAGATTTTTGTTTCTTTTCATCCCAGGACATTGGGTTTGGCTCTTTCTAAACAAACCATCTCCTCCTGTATATTTAAAGCCATTTTTTTGTTGTTCTTTTCATGGCAAATGAATGTCTGCTTCCGTTAGAGCTCTCTCCACTAAGGCTGTTGTCTCTTCTGGTGCTTCCTTCAAGGAGTTGGGCACCAGTTCTGTACTCAAAGCTTTTACTTGGTTCAGTGCATAACTTTACTAAGCATTATAAACTGGATATGATTTCCGAGATCAGAGCAGGTTTCACTGGAGTCATTCTGCATTGGTTTGTTGAGTGCTCTTCCCAGTCTTCCACCTCCCAGATTAGATGTTGTTTCCAGGTCAAGGGCTAGCTTTGCCAGAGTTATTCTGCATGGTTTTCTGGAGGGTTCTTTTGGACCTTCCTCTTCCCAACTTTTCTGTTGAGCTTTTTTACTCTCCCTACTGTAAAGAATGCTGCTACAGTGATGTAGAAGGACATAGTACAGTTGTGTAAATTCTTACCAGGACAGTAGATGTCTTTTTCTTCACTGTTACAGTATTCACTCCCTCCCTCCTTCCATCCCCCTTTTTTCTTTTGGGCTTTGTTGTGATCTCCCTTTTCTATCTGCATTTTCTCCTTCTGAATATGCATAGCCTCTTTTGCACTATGGAGACTGTTCTCTACTGGAACAATCCATTTCTGGATAACTGTGTCTGTATCTTAGCTTTATGCCCTGTGTCTTGAACAGGGGAGCATATGCTTTGTGTGGCACATGCAGGAGATGCCTACATTGAAGAATACTGTTGCATTGAAGAGAAAGACCTCTACTGTTATGCTAAGATTTTACACAACTGTATTTTGTCTTTTGGGGTTATAGAACCAGTACCCCCAGATTACACAGGGGAAGGATTTTATTCAAGAGTCTTTATGATGCTAAAGAAAGAGGCCCCAGACCTCTCTTTTCTCAACCCGAGTCAAAGTCCCAAATTTCAAGATGTTATCTATTGTTTCTGTTTTTCTCGATACCTCCTATTAGTTTTTCAGTAACATTAGACTTGAGATGTGCTTATCACACACCAATCTGCAAAGAATTAAGATTCATTTTATAGCTGGTTTACATTTTCAGTCCTTTGTCTTATCCTTCAGTCTGTCTACTGCACCAAGGGTGTTTTACAGAGTATCCGGTTCCTGTAATTGCTCATTGCAGACTGCAAGACATTCACATCTTTCCATGTTTGGACAATTGTCTTGTATTTGCAGACTCTCTTTCCAAATGTCTAGATTCTCTGACATGCAGTAAGTAGTACATAACAGTCTGGCTTCAACATCAACACACTGTCTTTTCAGAGTCCACTGCTGGGATTTGTTACTTTTGTGGGTGGACCAGTTATCTTTTATCCCAGGCCTCCCCTTCTCTTCAGTCTGTCACATCAGATGTCCTAGTCTTTATTTATGTAGGGAGTTGTATTCAAGGAGATGAAAGTTGAGGGTCTGTGGGACAAGCAAGACAGACAAAAGCACATAAAGGAGAGGGTGACAATTACTTTCTTTAGAAAACTTAACTCATCTTTAGCTCCTAGGACCTGTGCAAGTAATCACACAACACCACAGTGATATGGTGCATAAATGGGAGGTGGGGGTGGGGGATGGTTACACATATTACCCCTTTGCAGACTTGCTGTTATAGTTGGGGATGTAGCAGCTCAGCTCTATTTGACCCTCCAAGCTTCTGTATTCTGTCAGAGGAAAACATTATCGCATACAAGCTGAGCAGGAGTTACACAGACCTTTACAAATGGAAGTTGCACCTGTGGTTATCAGGAATTGATCCAGCTGTGATGAACTCCTCAAGTAGATCGGTTTGTCTCCAAAAACAGACATTTAGAGAAATTCTGTTCCAGGAATCCTTGCAAGCAGACCTGGAAGACAGATTCTTTCTCATTCACCTGTATGCTTTTCTACCCATTTCACTGATAATCCATGGTTCTTTTAAAGTTCTAGAAGGACTTCACAAAGATAATTATGATGACCGCCTTTTAACCCAGGCACCAGTGGTTCTCCCTTTTCTTGAAAATGACCAAGAAAAATTACCACAGGCTTCCTCACTGGATGGAGTTACTCACAGAAGACCGAGTTGTTTGATGCACCTTAAACCGAAAATTCTTCAGTTGACTGCCTGAAAGACAGAGATTTAATGCTTCTTATGTACCTTTTTTTCCTGAAGGCATACAGCAAGTGTTAAAGGCGACAAAGAAACATGCTAGTAGAAAGTCATATATGGGTAAAAGGAAAATATTCCTTTGGTGCCACACTGAGAACCAGGACCCTTAAGGTCTATACATTTCTGATTCTAGATATTTGTGTGAGTCATTATCTGGCCTTTCTTACTCTTTTATCAAAATTAATCTTTCAGATATATCTCTGCTTGTCTGCCGTTTGACATCCCTAGCCCTTTATGCTCTGCCTAAAGTCAAAAATGGAATTTTGCATATCTGCCTGCCTAGAAAACAGTTGATTCCTCCTTGCGATCTAAACTTTGTGCTTGAAAAACTGACACTACTTCCTTTTGAACCCGCTGATTTAAAGTTCTAAACTAATCACCTTGGAAATAACCCCCCCCCCCTTGCAAAGGTAACCACCATGAGAAACTTCTCCAAAGCTAACTTTGGGCTCCTAAAAACAGAGGTGTCTAACTTCATGGCACCCATGCAAATGGAGAATAGTTGCATTACCGCCGAATCATACACCAATGCACCGTATGAACACACAAACAAGTGCATGGATCTTGCCATACCCAATAGAACCAACACCCTCTCCGCCAAAAAAAGGAAACCAATCTGGTGGTCCCCTGCCATAAACAAACTCTACAACAGGAGGAGGAAACTGATGTGGAATAAGGTGAAGTCCCAAGACTGAAAAAACTCCCTTATCAGCCTCAATAAAAAGTTGAGATCCCTCATCAAATCCTCTAAAGCTAGCTGTGAAAACAGATTTGCAGCAGATAATAAAGACAGCCACAAGGCCTTGTATAGCTATGTAAAGAATCTCCACGGCAATACCCAAATTTGCTCTGAGATACTGCACAATGGTACTTCCTATACCGAGCCAACAGATATTGCCAGTAAATTGGCCGACAGATTCAGTGTCAACTTTACCCCCCCCTCCCAAAGGACCAATCACAATAACAGTAGATTGCCAGGCAACCCAGTATTACTGCTGCACAGGTCAAAATAGCACTGTCCAAGGCCAAGAATACAGCTTCTATGGGACCTGACAATATCCCTGGCTGTGTTCTACATGAACTACAGAGTGAACTGGCACCTCACCTGAATGCCCTATTCAAACACAGCCTCACCTCAGGCTTTGTCGCTACCAAATGGCGCACTGCTACAGTCATTCCTCTCCACAAAGGAGGAGCAACTACAGACCCTGGGAACTATCACCCCATTAGCCTGACGAGTCTGATATGCAAAGCTATGGAGCGCATCATCATGGACCTAATAAACAAGGACATAGGTAATTTCCAAACTCTGGATCCCACATAGTTTAATTTTGTGAAAGGTAGATTATGCCTGCTCAACTTGGTCGACTTCTTTGAGTCAGTCACCAGAGCTGTGGATGAAGGCAAGGTGGTTCATACAACCTACCTTGATATGGCCAAGGCTTTTGATACCATTCCCCACTTACGAATCATAGAAAAACTCACTAAGCTAGGCATCAACCCCCTATATCACTAGGTGGGTTGCAAACTGGCTCACAGATAGAACCCACAGTGTGACAGTAGCTGACTCCCAAGTCAGACTGCCGACTAGTCATGAGTGAAAAACCTGGTTCCCATGAATTATGACATTGATGGTAGTCCACTGAACACAGAAGGTGTTGTAAGAGATCTGGGAACACAGGTTGACAGCAACCTCTCTTTTGACCACCACATTGCCATTGTGGTCAGAAAGTCATTCTGTGTGGCACATCTCATTACTAAGGGTTTTGCATCCAGGAAGAAAAGAGGTCATTGTCTCCCTTTACTCTTCCTTCATTAGGCCAGTCATAGAGTACAATGCCCCTTTTGGCATGTACCTCACTAGACACCTGCAACAACTGGAGAGGCCACAAAAGTACCTCACAAAGAGGATCCTAGACATTTGTCCTATATGGACAGACTCAGAAAACTCTAACTGTTCTCTGTCTCATATTGCGTACTTAGAGGCGATCTCTGCTTGACTTACAAAGCCATGTCTGACCCAGCTCTGTTAGAAATGCTACATCTAAAGAAATCCCAATCCCTCCACAACACACACTCCAGAGACCTCAACCTCATTACCACAATTAACAGAACATGCTGGAGGGACAGGTTCATAATCCAGAGACTGCCCATGCTATGGAATAGACTTCCAATACATGTCAAGCAGAGCACCTTGCTGACCCTGTTCAAGAGAAATCTCGATGAGTTGGATGGGAAACAGAAAATTCACCCCGGGGATAACTCCAGTGGCTCTACTTGACAGAGGCACTGGGAACTAAGGTTGGGTGGCACTATGCCAGGGTAATCCTATGGTTAGGCTTGTAAAGGCCCCAGGGCCATTAGCCTACTACACACCTATGAACCTATGAAAACAGTGTTACTCATTGCTCTAACTTCTGAATGAAGAGCATCAGAGGTTGTAAGCTGTTATGGTGAATCACCCCTATCTCTGTTTTTTCACAATGATAAGTTGTCTTTAAGAACAAATCCTTAATTTATGCCTAAAGCGGTTTCATGGTTTACCCTGAGTTAATATCCCTGTATTCTTTCCAGAATCCAAAAACAAGGGAGAGAGACCTTTGCATACTCTGAGTGTCCACAGGCATCTCAGATAGTACTTGAACAGAAAAATCTTTCAATAAGGCCAGTCAGCTCTTCATGTCCTATGATAAGAAAAAAGGACAACCAGTGTCAAAGTAGACTGTTTCAAAATGGTTGTATCATACTGTTTTTGTTATTCTCACCATAATAAGTCACTTCCAGGCAGTCGGAGCTTGCTCTACCAGGGCTTTAGATTCTTTGCTTTTTAGAAAGGGGTAGATGCTGGAAATATCCTAGAGACAGCAAATTGGTTTTCCGAACTTAATTTTGCAAGACATTACAAACTGGAGTCCATTTTGAGGTAAAGAACATGTTTTGCTAGAATTATTGCCCAGGGGCTCACAAATTCTCAATATTCTTCCAGACCTCTCTATCTTGTCAAGCTCTGGTAATGTAATCATGAAGATAAGGCTGCTTAACACTGATCTATTGATTATGAAAGTACAGTTGTACAAGCAGACTTACCATAGCAGTAGATGTTCAGACTACATCACTGTTGCTGTAGAGACACCCTCCCTTGACCCTTTATATGTTTTATGCTATTTGCCGCAGTCTGAATATTTTGTTTTATATGTATATCCCCTTGTTCGTAGCTTTCTCAGGACTCTAGCCTCTCTTACTCTGGGGGTTAAGAAAGCTCTGGTGCCTTAACCTCTGATTTTATGTGACATTTCTTGAGCCCAGCGGCAGTTAAGGTATGTGGAAGGTGCCCTGAAGCTTTAAATACTGCCTGGTGGTCATGGCTGTAGCAGTATATAACCATACAACTTAGGCTGCAGCAATGGTGATCTGTTTGAACATCTACTGTTATGGCAGGTTTTAATTGTACATTCTCTGATGTCAGATCTTGCCATTAATGGGCAACAAGACAAGAAAGAAATAAAGTTGCTGTTGGCAGACTTTTTTTATACCACTGATGTGCTGAGGTCCAGGTGGGAGGGTGTCTGCTCAGCTAGTTGTAGGAAGTGCGCTGAGCTGTGGAAGTTGGACTGGATGTTGGATCCTTTTGTGCTAGAAGACCCATGACATTATCACTATTGCAGCAGCGAATATGCTGGAACATCTACAGTTATGGTAAGTTCCTAGAATAACAGTACTTTTATGCTCCAACTTTAAATGGAAGTTTTATGAACATTTGCATCACCTTTTGAATGCAACAGTAAAAGAAAATAGATTGTATTCATCACGTGTAGTTGGAAAGCTAAAAGTGGTAGTCAAAGTACAATTGGAATAATGGGCAAGTTTGGCCTTTGAATACAAAACGAAAAAGGCATTGACTAGCAGGATTCTGCTAAGCTAACTGCCTGGTGATATCAAACACAATCTTTCAAGAGCCTCGAGGTAGTTTTACGTACAGATATCACCAGGTGATCAAAACCTAAATCAGGTTTACTGTATACTTTGCTGTCAGAGATGGAAAAATAAACCTATGCGTTCAGCAGAGTTAAGACCTGGAGACGATGCTTACTCAGATTGTCGACATTTTATCACAAAGTTTAGAATCAGATGAAAAGAAAATGAGAAGCTTCAAGGCCAAATGGATACAAGCTTTTCTTTTACACTTTTACATTTTCAAGTAGATATGAGCTTACCAGTATTCCATATGAATGAATATGTAGGGGATACAAAGAATGAATTTAAAGTATTAGACCTGCTGGATAAAAGTACACAAGGAACAATGGATTACAAGTTTGTGATATTTTCTAGTAAATGGCAATAAAAATGATTCCAAATAGAAAGAAGACTAAGAATGCAAATGGCTATCTATTGAAACTTTTGACATTATTAAGGAGAGCAAAAGGCAGTGGAGGTAGGAAAAAATACATCACATTAAGTGCAGAGTTCCAGAGAAGAGTAATTGAAGGTAATGAAACCTATGTTTCAAAGACACACGTCTGGAGTGTTTTTACCTGGGCCTCCGCTGAAAATTGGCTTTGTTCCTAGTCAGACTTTCCCGGTAAACAAATGTTAAGTAAAAAAAATAAAAAATTGAAAGAACAGTGCAACAAATTAAAAGAAGACATTACAGTGGGAAAGGCAAGAGATCTCTTCAGGAAGATGGGAGATGCAGGTAAAAATGAGTGTGATAAAGACAAAGGTGGGAGTGACCTAGCTCCGCAAAATAGTACTAGTGCAGTGTTGCTCATAATTTGCCAGTAAATGTGGAAAATACAGCAGTGGCTGTTGTATTGGAAAATGTCAATTTATGTTCCAGTCTCAAAAAAGTATCTTGCAAAAGAATGTTGAAATTATCAAACAGTTGCTGACAAGGTAAAGCTTAAGATATTCTTGTAGGCGAGTGTTGCTGTCATCACCTTATTGAACTTTGACACAGACTAAAGTCAGATGCCTAGATAGACTTTTTCAGAGTTGAGCACCCTTCCCTCTTGGCTGGTGGTGATATCACCTTCATAGTGATAGTAATTCCTTGTAATACCTGGCATATAGGTGACATCATCCTGATCCCTTTTATATTTTAACCACCTCACTCTGACAGTAGCTTATGGGTTGTATCCTGCTAAGGATACAGCAGTAGCATAGCTTCCAAAAGCTTTCATCCCCTCCCACACTGTCACTCTAGCTGCTTATAGGCTGAGCCCTTCTGGAGGGAAACACAGAAACCGGCAGAGAGACTACAATCTTCATTTGTTTCTTGCTGCCTTGTCAAATGCATTTCTGAGGCTCTTCTGGGTCAGCAGTTAACCTTTCAGTCAGACAGATATTACCCCTTTTTGGAACTCTACATGATTTTTTTTTGTAGTAAAAAGTGTATTTTATATTTTTTTGCTTGTATACCACAATTCTGACAGAAAATTAGTTTAATAAAACTGGCTTTTTTAGGAAGGTCTGTATACATTCTTCAAATACTGCTGTTTTAAAAGTCCAGAAATTGTTTTCTGGGTATCTAGAGTGTGCTTTAAGCAGTGGGGATTGTTTTACACTGAATTGTCTTCTGTTTTAAAAGGTTTATGGACTTGTTAGTGTGGGGTTTTTTGAGGGTGGGCAGAAAACTGTGTTACAATTGAAATGCCCATGTATACTTTGTGACAGTTTATCTATTTTTGGTTTTCTGACATTTCATTTTTTGACAAGATTACTTTGTACAACTTGGTTTTGCAAATTTGGAATTTTGGTAAAGGTTGTTTGCTGCTTCTGTGAACTGAGTGATAAGTTACCTTCTGACTGACGCTTTTATTGCCTGTAAGATGCACAATAAAGCATCTTCTCTGACTATAGCATGGATGGTTTGTTCCTTCCTCTAACGTATCTAAAAAGAGAAAACAGTCAAAGCCCAACCTTGCCTGTAGTGTGGTCTCAGTCAGTGCCTCAGCTGATGTTGGGTGACTGTACAGTGGCTACTGCTGCTTCCTAAGACCTCAAATCTCTCTGTTATAGCCTTGCCAGCCCTTATGGAGTTAGACATGCCTCTTCAGCTGTTCCAGTGTCCGATGTGGACATGGGAGAACCATCTATTTTTAGGTGCTGGAGTGCTGTAGAGTCTTTTCAGGTTGACCATGAAGAGACCTTTTGCTCAAGATGATATGCTGTCCCCTTCTCAGTCTTCATCCAGAGATGTCCCGAGGGGGAAAATGGAAAATTAGTCATTGTGACATCAAGGAAATGGTTTCTGTGGCTAAAAATTGTTATTGCCATATCTAGGAATTTGTTGCAGGCTTTTAATCCTGAGTGTCAGTTGCCTCATTCTGCTACTTATTCCTCTACTCCAAAAGTTGAGGATGTGTGTTCATAGGATTCTGATTTAGACAGAGACAGGGTAGTGTCACCTGAGGGCTTCATAGCCCAAGACTTTGATTCTGTAGACAGTAAGTCTGAGTTTGAACATTTGGAGATATTTTGCTTTTCTGAAACTGTCTCCAGACTGAAGGATGTATTTGCTTGGGAAGAGGTGGATGTTCCCTTGATTTGGGCAGATACTGTGATTTATTAGAACAAGAAGTCCCACATGCTGTTACCCATTCCTCCTTTTCTGCCAGCCTTGGAGGATGCTGTTAATGCTGCTTACAGTACTCCTGACTCTCTTGTCTGTACCTAGAATGGCAGATAAATTGTATATAATCCTTCAAGCTAACACATTTTGTGTATAATCCTTCAAGCTAACACATTTCTTTTTTCACCTCTTAGAGCAGACCCACCTGCTATCTCTACTATTGCTTTTAATGCGAACAGGTACCTTACCTTCCCCAACCCCCTTCTTGGGGATAAAGAGGGTAAACTTCTGGACAGACTGGATAAGCACATTTTTTCTCAGTCTACTTCTTCCTTCAGAATTCTCAATTACCAGGGATACACATGGAAAATTATAATGCTTAAATGTACCAAAATTAGTTATTTTTCTGCTTCTCTATCTCCCGAATGGAGATCTTACTTGAAATTGATTGTGGCTAACTTGTTTCATATTTTTAAACATGCCTTAAAACTGTTTGATTGTGCTGGCACTGTATGTGGGGCTTCTGCCAAGTCTTGAGAAAACTGGTCTAGGTATGAAAGCAAAAGTTTTCGTGTGACTTAGTCGTAAATTCTCAGCTCCCCTCTAGATAGTGAGGCTTTATTTGGACTTTCTACTATATTGGTGCTCAAATCAAGAGAAGTAAATTAATGTAAGGGGTTTCCAGAATTTTTCAGGTCCCCAAGTTCTTTTCCTCTAAATCCTTGACTCCTTTTAAGAGACAAAATGAGCAAGCATGGCCTCCTTCCACTAGACAGACTCCTAAGAAGAGATGACAGGAGGATTCTAATGAAAACCACCAAAAGAAGGGTCATTTTCCAAAACAAGATCAGATCCTTTCTCGGAAAGCCTGTGCCAGAAAGCAGATGTTCTTCATGCTTTACTGTTGCAGTCATCACCTGTGGGTTATCCCTGCTGTGATGGCCCTCAGCCGGCTCGAATACCAGAGTCAGTGTTTTTCTGTGTCAGCTGCTGTCACCTGTAAACTGACGTCAGGTCATCAGTGCTATAAAGCAAGGCAGCTGACGCCATTACATCAGTCTTTCTTGCCATGGAGCCCGTAGCAGAAGCAGTTCGCAAGTGTGCCAGTCGGTCGCTACCAGAGCTCAGATCACAGCTGAAAACATCTAAAGCCAAGTACCCTGTTGGAGATCTCTTTTTCTTGCACTAACTGATGTCCGAAAAAGTTAACAATTGTCTTGCCTGTGGAAAGCAGATCCCACACCTAGCCTTCCATTCATACTGCATCACTTGTTTAGGCCCAGACCACGACGTCGCCCATTGCCAGTTTTGTGCCATCTTTAACGCAAGAAGGATTCATCTTAGAGCTCTTTTTGTAGACAGATATTTTCATCCTCCATATTCACAAATGGCATCTGTTAGCCAACAATCCGTAGAGCTTCCAAAAATGCGTAGGGATAAAGATAGAGACAGACCACACAAGGCTAAGCCTTCCGTTAAGCAGGTAATCAGTTCTCCGGATTTCAGTGAGGTGCTTCCACAGCCTCTGATGCCTGGTGCGATTGTTACGCAGGCCTCTACCAAGACCCTTTCGGAGTCTGGTATGCCACAGAAATCTTCTTTGTCTTCGGAACCTTTGGTTGTCTCTGCCTCGGTTGGGTCTGGAGCTGCGATGCAGGCACCGGCTTCTGAGGAGGTCTTTTGCACTACTGATTCTAGTCAGAAACCGACGTCTTCACACCAGACTACTGTTTCTGTCAAGACAGATGAATACTCTTAGATCTAGAAGTCAGGCCACCCCTAGAAAATCTACCTCTAGCCACCATCTTACTCCTGCCCCTCCATCCCATGGACAGATGCTTAAGATGGCGGAGGATCTTATTTCCTTTGTCAGGGGCAGTCAAGCCAGAACTTGTAAAAGGAAAAGACACCCTTCTGAACTGTTGACAGAGCATGATTCTGAGGAATCAGATTATTCAGATTTTGAAGAGGAACAACAATCTCTAACTGCTTATGAGGATTCAGATGCAGAGGAATCCATCCCTTCTGCCTCACCACCAGAAGACCTCTCCTTTGGGAAACCCTCCACACTCTCAGGGAGCATTTCCAATGGGAACCTCAGGATTTCCCTCAGTCTAAGAAAAGGCTAAGAGAATTTCTAGACCTACCCCAGCACAGACCCCGTGCCATCCCCCCTGTTTTAGAAGTGGTGGATGATGTTTTCCATGAATCCAGATTAGCCCCGGACGCCCTCCCACTAAACCAGACTGGTATTACAGAGTACCAGACACTCACAAATACCTGTACAAAAATCCTGCTGCAGACCCGGAGGTCATTACACAGGGTCACAAGGGAGCCAAGTGTAGTTCTACAAAGAATCCTACTCCTTCTGATAAGGATGGCAGAGCTCTGGACAGATGGGGCAAAAAGGTTTACACCGCTGCAGCCTTCGCTATCAGAGCTCTCAGCTGTCAGTTCCATGTGTTAAAATATCAACAGCACCCTTTGGAACTATTAAAGCAAAAGATGTCTACCTTTCCTGACTGTGCCAATTCTAAGGAGTCAGCAGATTTATTGCGCTCTATTTGTCAAGTGGAAAGGCACTCTTTACACTCTGGATATGATGCACTAGAAGTCTCTAGCAGGGCAGCAGTGTCTGGCTCTGTCATTAGGAGACATGCATGGTTGAAGGAACAACCTCTGCCTGATCATGTCAAGTCTAAATTAATTGATGCACCTTTGGATAAAGACTGCTTGTTTAGAGAAAAAGCAGAAGAGGTGCTTAAAAAGATGGAAGATGAAGCAAAATCTATACAAACAGTAAAATATTTCTTTCAGGTTAAACCTAGATTCAACAGGAATATTCCCTCCAAGCACTGGTCCTTTCCTGCTCCTAGCAGACAGGGGCAAGCTAAGCTCTGCAGGGACAGGCCACCCAGGTCCCTACAACAGGGACAACAGAGAACCAAACAGTGGACCACGTCTGCCTCTAAGGCAAGGGAGTTCTAAGCCATTTCTCTATGGCAAAAACTCTCAATGACTCCCACTCCTCCCTCTGCCCTCCTTTCACTCAAAGGTTCGGAGGAAGGCTCTCCCTCTGCAAAGAAAATTGGCTGTGTGTCACCAAGGACCAATGGGTCTTAAAGATCATTTTTCAGGGATACAAATTCACTTTCAACAAACTCCCAATTCCCAGAGGGTACCCATACTTGCCTCCCAATCAGTGGGCAGAGGCATTAAAACAATTCCAAAGTCTCATATCCCAAGGGCAGTAGAACCTGTCCCCACAGATCAAGCAGGCAAAGGCTTTTATTCCAAGCTTTTCCTTGTTCCCAGAAAAGCAGTTGGTGCCCCATCCTTGATCTGTCCATTCTGAACACATCCCTGGTGGTCCTCAAATTCAAAATGCTAACCCTGCAGCAACTGCTGCCTATGCTGACAAAAAATGCTTGGTTAGTGACCCTGGACCTAAAAGATGCATACCTCCATAAGGGAGTGTGACGACCGTGCCCTGGCCCAGCAGTCAAGGAGCCTCAATCCTCACCACTAACACCAGGGAGGTCGTCTCCTAGAAGAGAGAAAAGGATAACTAATACACACAGTAACGTACAATTTCTCAAGTGCACACAGAGATCACAAACAGTCTGGGGCTGGTTGCTCCCTTGCTCACCTGGTCCCCAATAAGACTCCCCACTGGCACAACTATAGGGTCCAAGTCTCAGCCTAGCTGGGCAAGCTAAAACCTCCAGTACCCTCTCTGTCCAACCAGTGCTTCGTGTCCCTGCCCAAGTAGCTGACACAACTCACACACACTTGGTGATAATCATTTATACAACCTCACAGATTCTCCAGCTGTGCCCCTTTTCCCAGACCATACGGTAGTAATCCCTGCCACCACCCAGCTAATATCAGCTAGTAAAAGACCCTTAAAAGGGTGTCCAGTTATTGCTGTGCAATATTATTATCCAATGGTAATGTGACTATTCAGGCTAGGCTTATTGGAAGGGCTTAGACAGTTGTTGTATCGTTCGGCTTTTCCTGGTTAGGGGTCGCCACAGCGGAACTCCGGTCTGCTAATGATTGGTAGTAGATTTTTACGTACTGAGTTGCTAGCCCTGACACACAGCCTTCAACGAAGGTATGCCCATTGACGCATGTCTCCACACAGAAGAAGCTTTAGCTGAGAATCAAACAGGACAGCGTCTTACTGTGAGGTGACAACGGTACAGCAGCATCACCACCGTAAACTCTATAAATATATAATGTACTCTAAAGCATAATTTATCTCTACATAAACCAGCCACAGGTAGAAGGTTTTAAAAATATTTAATAATAAATAATTAAAACACAAGACAAAACTACTACACCACAGAGATATCTAAGAGTTCACAGATCACACAGAAACTTAAAATAATACAGTAGGACAGGTCTGATTTCAGATAAAAATACCTAATTAATCTTTACTAGCTTTAACTATTCCAAAAAAAATCACAGTGCTAAAACTTACATGTGAGCATAAGCAGAGTGCCGAGTTAGATATCCAAGATCAAAATGCTTCCAGTCTCTTGAGAGAAATAGTATTTAAACATTACTAACAAACATGTCTCTAAGGCCCTCCCAAGTTACATAATTTTTGGCACTTAGTCTGGAGTTCTCAGGCCACAAACTGCATTATTTAGCAATCTAACACCTGCTCAGAAACTTACAACAATATGTCATTTCACATGTATACTCTAACAGAAACTAGAGCAATAAAGCATATTCCACATCTAAATTCTGGTCATAAACTTTAGCCTTAAAACAATGGGTATGAAACCTTCATCCAGACTCACTGGAACCGAATTCTAGCATGAAAGGGTCACAACATGCTTCACTAGGCCAGTAGAGTGCAATGTTGTCACATATTTTGCAGTTCCACATTTCACAATATTCTTTTACACTCAAGAAAACATGCCTATATTTTACATTTATTTACAAATGCCAGAATTGTATATCAAATTCTATTTGACTAGGCTGGCAGCCTTCGCCCATCTCTCCCCAATTGTCACAGGGAGTCCTGCAGGAAATTCCTGCATTTCAGAGCAGGCTCACAGCACTTTCAGTTCTCTGCTCTTCCCTTTGGCTTATCTACTGCTCCCAGGGTTTTCACCAAATGTTTGCAAAATGCTATGGCCGGAGCCAGACAGAAAAATATACAGATTTACCCTTATCTGGACGGCTGCCTCATCCAGGCAGAGTGCAATGAAAAGCTGCTGCAGGACCTACACTTTGTCAAAACCCTCCTAACTTCCTTGGGATTCACCATCAATGAGAAGAAATCAAAGCAAACTCCCTCCAGGAGGATCATTTTTCCTGGGAGCACTGCTGGACACAGCATCCCAAAAGGCCTTCCTATCCCCAGAAAAGCAGAGCTTCCTGCCTCTGTACTTTACCCAGCTGGCGTCCAAACATCACCTCACAGCAAGGAAGTTCCTGTAAGCCTTGGGGGGGTACATGGCTTCTTGCATCCTTCTAATTCCTCTGGCCAGGCTTCACATGAGGAAACTTCAGTAGTATCTAAAGAAACTTTGGTGTCAACACTCACAGCTTCTAGGGACTTCTCTCCTTCTGATCCCCTGTATAAGGGCTGAGTTTCTCTGGTGGGCAGGTGCCTGTGCTAAGACCCAGGGTCTCCCCTTCATCCGCCACCCTACTGGGCAGACCATCACCACTGACGCCTCACACATTGCTTGGGGTGCCCACCTAGCAGGCAGGTGCACCCAATGTCTTTGGGATGCCCAACACCTTCCCTTGCACATCAACCAGAAGGCTTTGACATCCTTCCAACCCCATCGCAGGCCAGGAGTTCTCCTTATGAAAACAGACAACACCACAGTAATGTGGTACATCAACAACAGGGAGGGACACGATCTTACCCTCTGTGCAGGCTAGCCATGAACCTCTGGCTTGACTGCCTTTTCCATAGGATTGCACCTAATAGCCCAATACAGGTATCAACAACACCCTGGCAGACCACTTAAGCAGACACTTACTGAACCCCCACGAATGGCAGGTCCACAAAAAGATCTTTTTGCAAGTCACTCAAGTGTGGGGAAATCCAGAGGGGGATCACTTTGCTTCGCACCTCAACCGTCAGCTAAAGAAATTCTGCACCAGGGAGTATCACCACCTGGCATGGAAGGTGGATGCCTTGACCTTCCCCTGGTACACCCTCTTCATGTACATATTTCCCTCTCTGCCTCTTATTCCTAAGGTACTCCTCAAGATAAGGGGGGGGCCCAACGCCATCCTCATTGCTCCAGACCCCTTGCTACGCAGCCTGACATCACAACCTCCCAGGCAGATTCCCCAGATCCCAAACCTCTTGTCTCAAGCAGGGGGGAAATGCACCCAGATTTGCTGATACTCCCAAGGTAAGCAAGGGGCTTCTGCTACGCAAGCAGGTCCTAACATTATCCCAGAGGACAGAAGGCCCAGCACCAGAAAATCTTATGCAGGGAAATGGAAAAGATTCTGCTCCTGGTGCCAATCCAGAGGGGCCAGTTCCTCACAACCTTCTGTCCCTCTTATCCTGGACTATCTAGCAGAATTACTCAGTAGTGGCTTCTTCTCTTCTGTTAAAATCCATTCCAGCTCATTTTAATACAGACCAGCCCCTGTTCTCTTATCCTTTGATTAAACAATTCCTCAGAGGGGCTTCTAATATTAGACCTCCCAGAGGGCATCCCATTCCAGCCTGGGATCTTAAATTATGTTTTGTAAAACTAACCTTACCACACATCGAACATGCTGCTTCAGCAGAACTGAAGTTTATCTCCTGGAAGACTGCTTTTTTTGCTAGCTGTCATCACAGCCAGAAGGGTTTCTGGACTTCAGGCACCGAAGGCCATTGAGCCCTTCATCATTTTCCATGCAGGCAGGGTTTCTCCTAGGACTAACCCCTCCTTTATGCCCAAGGTGGTATCTAATGTGACTCTTGACCAGGCCAGTCATCTGACCACTTTCTTCCCTAACCCTCAAAACAAGGGGGGGAAGAATTCTGCACTATCTAGATATGCACAGACTGCTCAGATGCTACCTGGACTGTACTAAACCCTTCAGAAAAACAGACCAAGTTCTTGTCAGTTTTACCCTAGGGGCAGAGGGGAAGCCCATTTCCAAGCAGACTATTTCCAAATGGATATCACACTATATCTATTTCTGCTACAGATGTCAAAAGAAACCTCCCCCTAAGTCTATTCATACCCATTTCACTACACTAGGGCAGCCTCCACTTCCACAGCATTCCTCAGAGGAGTTCCCACCAGGGGCATCTTGGAAGCTGCCACCTGGACCTCAGCCAATACCTTTACAAAACATTACCACTTTCCTCTTTTCTCTAAGGCTAGAGCAAGGTTTGCCTCTGCAGTGCTTGCTTACCCATGCCTAGGTCTCTAACTAATCCTGCCACCCCCCTCTCCAGCTTTGGGAGTCCTCCCTAAGGTGATGACTGCAACAGTGAAACACGAAGAACATAGTACAGTTGTGTACATTTACCATAAAAGTAGATGTTCGCATGTATTCACTGCTGTAGTCCTGGTTTCTCTCCCTCCCTCCCCCTTATATCCTCTTTCATTAGGGAGACATAAGCTTATTGGGGTGGTTGTTAACTACCAGGACCACTTTGCCATATTTCCTGGGGCTTCTGACTGGTTAGGGCAAGAAAAACTGATGTAATGGCGTCAGCTGCCTTGCTTTATAGCACTGACGACCTGATGTCAATCTACAGGCAACAGCAGCTGACACAGAAAAACATATTTACTCTGGTATTCAGGCCGGCCGAGGGCTACCACAGCAGGGATAACACACAGGTGATGACTGCAACAGTGAATACACTTGAACATCTACATTTATGCTAAGTGTACACAGTTGTACTTTCACCTCCCCCTTCCCCATCCCATCCCAGCATCTCTTCCAGTTTCAAAATTCTGAATCTAAATGCTCCCTTTTGCCATCTGATTGTTTTAGATAAATGGATGTTAAAGATTATTCAGGGGTTACAATTGGCAATGCTTAGAAAAACCCTGTCCTTTCAGGGGGAACCCCCCATTCAGACTGAACTGTTTCCTCCAGTACTCCAATGTATGTTACATGCAGGAGTCATGTAGCTTGTTCATGCAGATCAAATAGGAAAAGGCTTTTATTCCAGTATGTTTTGGGTGTCAAACAATGTGCACTCTTGGAGGACACTATTTGATCAATCTTACCTCAGTCTTCTTGTAAAGGTAACAAAGTTCAAGATGCTAACTCTTCAAAGAGTGTTGGCTGTGATCCCAAGTTAGAGCCTTATGATGACCTTAAAACTGAAAGATGCTTACCTTCACATTCCAGTAGCGAGCAACATCAAGAGATTTTTGAGATTTGCTGTCCTCTGCATCGAGTGTTTAAAGAGTGTCCTGCCCCGGTAGTGGCTCACTGAAGCTTGCAGGCAAACATTTTTCCTTATTTAGATGACTTGCATATTTGTGCAGCATGTTTTGCTAATTGTCAGGAGCCCTTTAAAAAGATATCCTCCCTCCTAGAGAATCTAGGATTCCTGGTAAATTTGTAAATGTCTGACCTGTCTCAGTCACACAGGATTGTATTTTGAAGTTGGCTAATAGACTCTCTATCAAAAGGCATTCCCCTCCTCAAGAGAAGGTGAATTTATATCTGGAACTCTTTCTGAACTTTTCCAGACAATCTTTAGATACAGTCATAGAATTTCTTAGGGTTCTAGGACTTATGGCATCTTTGATTCCTTTTTCCAGGTTACATATAGGTTCATAGGTGTATACTAGGCTAATGACCACCAGGACAGTTATAAGCACAACAGTACAACTCAGTTGTGCCCCCTATGCGTCATGGGCATTTATTAGGAGGGGGTATGTTGGGACGTTTCTAGATGTGATATGGGGGGGTATGTTAGCTTGGGCAGTACTGTCCGCCTCTGTCTTATCAGGCACATGGGAGGTATCAGGCGCATGGGAAGAAGACCCAGGGGTGAATTTTGGATGTAGGTTAAGCTTAAATAGGTTAAGGACAGACTCTGCTTCACATTGATGAGGAGCCTGTTCTAGAGCATGGGGATCCTTTGAGGGATGTATCTTTCTTGCCGACATATTTTGTGTCACAAGCATGATTTAAATCCTTGCTTCTGGTGGTTCTGATGCTGTCCATTTTGCGAATGTGCAAAAGGTCCATCAGAGCTGGATCTGGTGATGTATGCCAGGCTTAGCTTGCCCCTCAGTAACCTGTTGGAGACAGAGTATAGAGTTGACGCTTTAAAGCAATCAATATAGGACCATGTGCTTATACCCTGGATTGTTCTGGTAAGGAACATTTGTAGGCATTCCAACTGATGCATATGTTTGATCAGTTACATGCTGAAAGGGGCATTATACTCAGTGATGGATCTGATAACTACCAACTAAAGTGACACTTTGACTTTCTTGGGCCTGGGTGCCATGCCTTTACTTATAAATTGGGGCACATAGAATGCTTTTCTTATTACCTTGGTCAAATGTCGGTCAAAGGCTAGATTACCATCTTCTTGTGTTCCTAGATCCCCGACTAACTGGATCAACTCTTAGGGGTGTCTTACTGATGGAGTAATTAGATTGGGTGGCAGCTTTTCCAAAAGGTGCTATAATGCATTTCTTAGCATTGAGTTTTAGTCCATGATTTTGGCACCAGCCATTTATTTGCGTTAAACCCTGTTGTAAGATGTTTGTGTAATGGATGAATTTATGATAGCTGTCAGTCGGCAGTAGTCTGCAAATGTGGTTATTCAAAGGCCCCTTGACAGTAACCTTTACTTCTGAGAAGTAGATCCGAAATAGGAGTAGTCCCAGCATGGAGTCCTGAGGTACCAAGCTGATGACCAGTCTCCTAGTGGAGGTGGTATCATCAATCCTGACTTCCTGGAGTCCTGTCTGTGAGCCATCTAACAATCTAGTGAGTTATGTTGGGGTTTATGCCCAGTTTGGTGAGTTTGTCTACTGTACCCGAGTGGGTATATGTGAAAGATTCAATAGTGCCTAAAAACATGAGTACCCAACATTCTCACCCACTGGATTTTGAAGTTCCAGTCTTGGTTTTTAAAAATCAGAACTGCATTAGTGGAGGAATCATATGGTTCACAATCCAAGTCTCCATTTTTCACCACCTATTCCAACACAATGTTTCCTTGACTGATTGCTCAGATTTTGCTTGAGGAGCAGTTTCAGCTGGAGAAAAGTGCAAGGACTTTGAGACAGTTCAAGACCGGTCAAAGCACATCAGTGTAAAAGGAGTGTTGGCTGTGAGTCATTCCTTAAGGTCTCTGTATTATCTGTGGAACTCGGGTCCTTTACAGATCATGACAGACAGCACCACAGTGGCATGATACATAAACACGGGGACACTAGGTCGTACCCCCTGTGCTGCCTGACAATGATAACGTGAGAGTTAGCGCTACAGAATTCCTTAACTCTTCATTTTCTTACATACCTTCAAAGAAAAACAGTGACAGACCAGTTAAGGAGACTGTGGGCAGACTTTCACAAGTGGAAATTCAGTGCAGATGTATTCCAAGAGTTCATCCAGATGTGGGAGCATCTTAAGTAGATCTGTTTGCCTCCTTTCAAAATAAACAACTAAACAGATTCCTTTCCAGGACTCTCTTGAAGTAAGCCTGGAAAACAGATCATCTGTAATTCCTCTGGTTGGGGATGTTCCTATATGCATATCTACCCTTTCCAATGATTTGCAGGGTAATTCAGAAAGACACTGCAAAAATCATTGTGGTGACTCCCTTCTGGATGAGGCAGAATTGGTTCTCCTTTCTTATGGAATTGGCCAAGGGCAGTTATCACAAACTTGCTGACATACTGGATCTACTCAAACAGGACAAGGGGACTGCCTGAATGACTCAGTTTTGATATCCTTTAGGCACCTCTTTTAAGGATGTGCAACAGGTACTGAAGGGGCCAAGAAAACATGCTACTGGAAAATCTTATATTGGCAAGTGGAAGAGGTTTTTCAAGTTGGTGCTTAGCCACTGAACAGGGGGTCTGTTATGGATTTTGTGCCACTGGTGCCTAATTACGTGTGTGTTACTATTCTCCGGCCTCTGTTGAGGTGCATCTTGCAGGCATTTCTTCGTGTCTGCTCATGGATCCCCCTCTTTCTTCACTGATTATTGTTAAACAGTTTTTTAAAAGGAGTTTTACACTGGAGACCTCCACTTAGGTACCTCCTCCTTGGGATCTCAGTGTTGTACTAGAAAAACTAACCATGTCACTCTTTGAGCCTGCCAGTCAGACTGATCTGAAATTCTTCACTTTGAAAATTGCTGCTCTTATTCCTCTGACATCTGCAAGAATATCTTGAATTGCTAGCTGTTATGGTGGGAAAACTATATCTGGGTTTCCATAGAGATATGGTCACTTGTGCACAGCTTCCTTTTATACCCAATGTTGTTTCAGATTTTATGTTGAATCGATGCATCAATCTCCGTTTTCTATCCATATGCAAAAAATGAGGGAGAAAAGATTCTACACACTGTAGATGTGCATGGGTAGCTCCGGTAACTATCTTGACAGAACCAAGTCCTGCAGGAAAGCTAACCAGCTGTTTATTTCCCATTTAGAGACTAAAAAAGATCAACCCATGTCTAGAGTCTTTCCACGTGGTTGTACTTTGCTGTTGCAGTTTGTTACTCTAACTATGGTAAATCCATTCCAGTCAGTGCTAAGGCACACTTTGCTAGAGCCTTTGCTTCTGTGTTGGCATAGTGGAAAGGGGAGGACTGCAGAGGCATTCTAGAGGCTGCAACTTGGTCCTCCATCCATACTTTTACAAAATATTACAAAACTGGATTCCTTTTCCATGTCCAGAGCAGGCTGTGCTTGGACCATTCTTCAGGTGTTCCTGGACCCGTATTCTTCCTCCTACCAGGTTTGATAAAGCTATGGTAACCTATATATAGGCTACTGCAGCAGTGAGAGTTATGAAGATAGTGCAGTTGTGTAAGCTGCACTCAAGTATAACAGAAGGTGTTTGAATTCTTCACTGCAGCAGTAGCCACGCCCACTCTCCATCTTCCTTTTTTAAAACATTTTTGGTGGGATGTAAAGTTGTTTTGCTGTTTATATCTTGGTTAGGTCAGGACGCGTTCCCCATGTTTTTTTTGAGAAATAGCAAAGTCTTGAAGATTTTTAATCATTCTTGCTGTTTATATAGCGAGATCCAAAAAGGTCTCCACCTGTAAGCAAACAGAGTGAAAGTGTGCGAGGGAATGAAAGCTTTTGGACTGGATGGTTGCTGTATCCCTGGCAGGATACAACCCACAGGCTATTACAGCTGTAAAGAATTTGAGTATCTGTTGTTATGGGTAAGTGCATCTTACACAACTGTACTTTCTTGCTGCATTGCTGAATTTGCAGTCTGTGCTCTATAACAGAGCCTCAGCCAGTCATTTGGTCTAGACTTCAGACTGGAGTGTAAGCAAATAAGTACCTGCTGTGTCTCACATTTTGTTCTTTGATACTGTTTGCACCTTTTTTTAGTAAGCTGTAGATATCCACAATGAGCTGTAGGATATTGCTATGCATAATAAATGTGCTTGTGGAAGGCAGATTCATTTTAAAGACTTTTATGATAAGTAAAGAGCACGACACTACCTAACTTCCAGGGATTGCCAGGGCTTTAAACCAAAAACCCTAGGACTGAGATAGACGTCCTGGCTTACCTGACTAGGAAAAAGCATTACTCAGATGTGCAGAAGTCAGACGTGCCAGCTGATTCACAGCCTGGTATGATGGACTTCCCCTCAAAAAAGCACAAAGAGAAGAAAAGAGATCCTGCTGATTATGACTGTAGTAGGTACTGGAGATCTGAGGTTGCCATTTCTGTGGTGGTGTTCATACCACAGTTCTGGTGTCTGACACAGCCAAGACCTCTCTTGATACGCATTCATACTCAATGTCTTCAACCCCCAGCAAGTATTACTAGAATGAAAGTGCTCAGATGCCTCCTGCAGCAGAGGACAATCAGACATCCATTTTGGAGCACTGTTTTATAGTTAAAAAGGGGTGAGATAGTATCACCATGACTTTTGTTGAGGAGGAGGATCTGCCATACTAGGAAGTCTAGGCCAATGCATGTCTGCCGTTAAGTTCCTAAAACCATAACATACACACCTAAACCAGGGGCACTTTCAGAGCTGCAGAGCTCTCCAAGATTCCACTGGGTGAGTCATTTGCCCCTCCCCTTGCTCCCTTTCAAGACTTGGGCTCAGCTAGAGCATGGATTCCCTCAGTTTCTTCAGAGTTTTAAACCTGACCCAACAGAACCTACTATATTGGGAGTCTGACCTCCCAGAAGTTGTGGAGTGGTCTCCCTTGAGATGGATTCTCACTTTGCTGACTTGAGGATGAAGACAGAACTAAACTATAGAACTTGGAAGTCCTTGTTACTTTCCTATGGCAGATCTAACAAATTTCTTACAATGGAACTGCTAGTCTGTCAGTAAAACCTAAAGTACTGAAAATCTGAAGTGTGAGAGTCTTTATTCTACTGCAACACTGTTTCAAAACTGCCTAAATATAGAATAGAATTTCAGCCTTTGCTTAGAAAAACAGAACTCAGAGCTATAATTTTCATCAACTGTTGTAGCAGCTAAAGTCCAGGCAATCCCAAAACAATTTTTTAAAAGCCGTTTTAACAGGTAACTACACCAGTGAAAAGCTACAACAGCAATTATCACAGATTAATAAAAAAAATGTAAACACAAAGGTCTGACACAAGGTCCATAAACATTGTCATAACAGCTACGTATAATTGCAGAGGGCTCTAATGACCATTTTTCTGGCCTAGTAGGACTTGACCACCACTGGTATCAGGACCTTTTGCATTAAGATCTGACCAACAGCCACTATCATACCTTAGTATATTAAGTTCTGACCAACACCTTTTGTTAGAGCTAAACTCTTAACATTCAGACCAAAAGGACAGGAGGCCTGTGCTTCTCAGAAGAGGTTTATAGGACGTGTAGGATTAAGTCTTCCTGGAGTAGTAGCTATTCCTCTAGTCTTGTGTGAAGTGCATTGAATTGTTTTGTGCCAGGAGCCAGCTCAACAACACTACTGCAGAGGTAAGGGAGTTATTAACCTCAAAGACTATTTTCTCAATAGTCTGCAAAGGGCAGTACTGATATTGTTTTCTCTTTGTGGTTACACTGCTGCAAAGGGCAAGTAATTCCATTTCTAGGAGTGTGCTGTTTTACATTCCTCTCAACTGTCCCTCTTAAAATTGGAAACTTTTTACACTTACTTATTGACAATAGTTAGATTTGTAGACTAATTTTACTTCAGAAAATGTATATTAATTCACGTTCATTTTTTTCTGTCAGTGTCTCAAATTGATTGTACTAGTAGTTTAAAACTGTCCAGGTCACTTATTTCAAGATTTGTCCCTGATGTATTGAGAGCCATGCTGCTTTGTTTATTTATTTATTTATATATATATATATATATATATATATATATCTGTATTTTTTTTTGGGGGGGGGTGACATGCAAGCAGAGTCAAGTTAGGCATTTTCCTAATTTTTCACCTGCCGAACCCAAAAGGTTTGCCATCACTGCATTAGATGGAGATATTGCCATTTTTTCAGATGAAAGTCAAATGCGTGTGTATGTGTGTGTGTGTGGGGGGGGGTTGCACTTTATTCAGCTGCTTTTACTGCGTTTGTACTTCCTACTTTATTTTGCTTTTTGCTGCATGCTCTTAAGTGTTGTTTCATTTAATCTGCTGCATTTATTACTGCTTGTTAGTAGCCTGATTATAGTGTAACTGTTATTCTAACCCTCTTAGTTCTGATTTATGGACTTGGGCTCCAGACTCGTTATCTTACATAAGGGAGAGTTGTAGGCTACACCGTTGTGGCAGTAGAGGTAGTTTACACCCTTCTGAGTTGGGTATTGCTGGTTGAAGGTGTATTGTTTATGTTCTGACTGTCTTTATTCTAGTTTAAACACTTGGGGCTTCAATTCAATTATTTTACATTAGGAAAGTTTGTGGTCTACACTCTTGTGGCAGGAGAGGAGAGCCTACACCCTTCTGAGCTGGGAATTTCTGTTTGAAGGCTTATTGTGTGTGTTATAAAAGTATCTTCGTTCTGGTTTGAGCACTTTGGCTCCAAACCAGTTATTTTACATTAAGAAGGTTTGAGATGGTGCTCTTCTGAGCTGGGAATTGCTAGTGATGGCTTATTGTACCTGTTCTAACTGTCTTAGTTGTAGTTTAAGCACTTGGGTCCAAGCTGCTTATTTTACATTAAGAAGGCTTGTGGTCTAAACTGTTGTGGGAGGAGAGGATAGCGTATACCCACTGGAAATTGCTGCTGAAATCGTTTTGTGCCTGTTATTCTAAGTGTATTTATGCTGGTTTGAGTTTGCTGTTTTTGATTGGTCACGTGGCCTTGTTTGTGTTTTTTTTAATTGAATCTCAATTGCTGTTTAAGTGTAACAGTTGCACACCACGTTGGCTCATAACCTACGCTGTCTGAAGCATTTGGTGACCACACTACTTGAGAAGAAATGTGGTTTCTGATAAACTCTGCAAAAGCTAAAACTTACATTACCATATCCACTGTTTCTCTACTTTGTTTCTTGCATTGCATTTGTCACAGCTGCATTAATTGTTTTTCTGATTTCAGTATCTACACTTTTTGACCTTTTTACTTACAGTAATTAGAAGTGTTGCTCTGTGCCTAGTAGTGATCTGTATAGTCGCTGATATCTCCGTGTAATTCACCCTTATAATTTATGTAGACCCCTATCTCTCACTGTGCAAGTTTCCTTTAAAATACCCTTACTTTCCAGACAGATTTTATTTTTAAATACTAGAGCATCTATTTTTTGTATAGCTAACTATTGCTCAGTTGCTCATCAAATTCCTTGTCTTATTGACCTTTTCGATATTTAAATTTCCCTCAATCCTCCCTAGTCGATCAGTAGCCATGGTGATGCACTTCCAGTCTAGTTGAAATGGGTATTCTGAGGCATTGTAGAAGTTGTCTCATGTACATTGACAACTCATTTATTCTAAGTAAAATAAAGTATGTCAGACGTGTAAATACACTTTAATACTAGAGGCAAACCTGTCTCATACAAAAAAACTAATCATATAGAGGTTGTCAGTGACACTTGCAGCACACCTACTGCACAGGGTAATGACCCTACCCTAAACATAAATCTACTTATGCTGAGGCACTTACTGGTAACCTTCCTAAAACACCAAGACCCTCCTGCACAGCAGTCAAAAAAGGGTTCTTAGCCATCACATAAACACTCCATTAAAGCACCACCCACAGCTACCCATAGTAACACTGGATCCGACGCCTCTTTTGCTAACCCCTTAAAGCACACCAGAGCACAACCATATTTCCTGGTCATTGGTGCTTCTATAGTGAGGGACACCAATCTCCCCCTCACTGGACTAAGTAGAGAGTCACGGTTAGCTGCCTTTCCAAGGCAAGGATCCGTCAAGTCACGCAGGGACTCTAGTCATTGAACCACAGGTACATGTGGGTGTTAATGAGATGAGACATACCTCCCTTGAACATATGAAGTGGGACACGATCGAGCTTGCTGATTCTTTCTCGGGCAGGTATGAGCCTAGCGCTAAGGTGCATACTACTTCTGCAAGGACGATGCCACATTACCAACAGAAGTGATGGATTTTAACAGTTGGCCTAACTTCTCATGTCATTCCTAGGGGCGTACAATATTTGATGACGTGGGAGGACACTGTTGACAAGCCATGTTTCTTTGCCAGGGATGGTCTGCACTTATCCCCTCTAGGCTTTCAGATATTTGCAAAGAACTTTTCTACTTCACCATAGCACCTTCTTTTTAGGCAATGCCAAACTGATAAACCTCCCAACTTAGCTGAGCCTATGAACAGATATCTGAAGGTGTTACTGCTCAGTGCTAGACGTCCTAACAAGAAACTCCACTCCCTGCAAACCTTCCTTGCCTTGGAGAGTGTAGACATCTTTGTAGTAATGGAGACATGGTTTAACGTCATGGAGAATACACTGGCAATGCAGGGTTATAATGCATTTCACATCTTTAGACCAGCTACTGCACAGGAGGAAACTAAAGGTGGAAGAGTTTCGGTGTATATTAAAACAAACCTCACATCCAGATTAGTTATTGTATGGCACACTTGAAGTCATACGTGTGCATCTCACCATAAACAAGGGCTCATACTATCGCCTTGCAACCTATAGGTTCCCCTGCATGTCCTGTGCTTAATTTGCAAAGAAATTACCCATACATAGGTAAGCTGAGGGGGACATTGGTGTGCCTCACTATAGAATCACCAGTGACCAGGAAATTCAGCTAACCTCTCTCTACCTATCTCGGTGTACTTGAGTCCCACACTGTTTGACCTAATATGATGTTCATGGGGGTTCTCAACTACTATTCTGTAGCTTGGGAATCCTACACCACTTCAAATGCACAAGTCCAATGATTCATAAACTTTAATACAAATATCCTGAAACAACTGGTCCATTCTCCTTCCAGAGGTACAAACATGGGGGAGGGATTTTCCCAATGTATTGTTTCCGCTCTTCAGATCTGATCATAAGGTAGAATTGCTTGAAATAAAAATTAAATCTGGTGATCATTGAAACCAAAAACCTTTAGGAACTCTTCAAAGGCTAACCTCTGTTGACTAAGTGACGCCTTGGCTAAATTCCTAGCACCCCCAAACCCAGTAAACACCATAGCTTATGCTGAGTTATTTAAAAAAAAAATCTCTGTGCGGCCATGTTAATAGCTGTATAGAACAAGCTGTATCCATTTGTATTAAATATAAGATCAACTCAAAAGGCAAGCCACACCATGGTGAAATTGCAGTGTCATTTTGGTTATACAACAAAAGAAAAAAAAATCTTGGCCAGGAGTAGAAGGAACAAAGCTCTTCATAATAAAAGCTCTTTGACCAGTCTGAACAGGCAGTTAAGAAAGTTAATTAATACTTTAACAACTGCAAAGCTTTCTACAGCTATGTCCATAACCTCAGGGGAAATACCCAACAATGCACAGAAGTTATTGTAAATGGCATCACCCACACTGAAATGGAGGCTACTGCCAACTTTTGCCTGACAGATTCTGCTCAAAAGTTTTCTGACGGTCCCCCCGGATAGTCCAAAGGAAATGCCGGATACTATAATTCCCCCAACCATTACTAAGGAATAGGGCATTAATGCACTTTGCAAGACCAAAAACACTGCATAGTAGGGTCCCCAGTAACATTTCAGGATGCTTATTAAATAGTATGAAACATGATCTGTCTGGTCCACTTGAGTAATTTTTCAACTTTAACTTCCACTCTGGTTTTGTGCCCAAGGAATGGAAGATGCCTGCGTTCATTCACCTGCAGAAATGAGGTCTGACCACTGATGTGGATAACTACAGGACCTTGCCTGACCAGCCTAATGTGTAAGGCCATGGAAGGAATCATCATCAACTTGGTAAATGAGGACATAGGTAACCTGAAAAGACAGTCATCCCTATTAGCCTTTGTTAAAGGAAGGTCATGCCTATTAAATTGGGTGGACTTCTTTGAGAGAGTCACCAAAGCAATGGACGAAGGCAAGTCGGTGCACACAGCTTACCTCAACCTGGCCAAGGTTTTTCATACAACACCCAACTCTGGCATTATAGACAAGCTCACTAATTTAGGTGTAAACCATTTTAGCACCCGCTTGATAACCAACTAGCAAACTGATTGGAGCTAGGAGGTCAAAATGGATGTGACCACCTCCACCAAGAGGCTAGTCACTAGTGGAGTTCCCAAAGGGCTCTGTACTGGGCCCATTTTTTGGCATCTACTCTCTGAAATGGAAGCAAATGCTGAAGGCTTATTTGCAAATGATTGCAAGCTGGGAGTTATCGACTCCTTTGCAGACACCAGCATTCTTCAAGAAGGCCTCTCTGACTAACAAATGTTGCCACAGCCATGGTCTTAAATATAATGCTAAGAAATGCATAATTATACTGTTGGGGAAATCAACCATCCCTGTTAATTACCGTATTTATAATATGCCTCTAAGATGTGACCCAGTGGTCTGGGATCTTGGTATACACATAGACTACTGTCTTACTTTTAACCACCACATGGCCAAAGTGGTGAGGAAATCCTTTTCTGTTGCGCAGCTTATAAGTAAAAGCATGACATCTAGGTCCAAATATCCCACTGCACTCTGCCCTTATCAGACCAGTCATAGAGTACAGTGCTCCTTCAGTGTGTACCTTATCAGGCATATGCAGCAACTAGAACGACCTCAGAGGTTTCTTACAAAAAGAATACAAGCCATAAAAAACTGCCTTACTTAGAGCACCTTAAAGCAGTTTCCATCTGCTCAGTCTCCTGCTCAGTCTCCTATCGATTGTTGAGAGGTGATCTATGCCTGGCTTGCAAAGCAGCCGCAAATCCCACACTTACGAATTTCCTGCATATTCATAAGTCAAACAGTACCAGAAATACAAGGTCTAGGGACCTGAATTTTGTCTGTGACTTGGCACAGAACATGCTGGAGAGACAGATGTGTGTCCCAGAGGCTGCCCCTCCTATGGAACAGGCTTCCTATCCATGTGAAGATGAGTTTCTGTGACTCAGTTTAAGCGCAACTTAGACCAGTGGGTTGGGGAATAGGAAATTTGTACCGGGCTTGACACCCATGTCCCTTATGGACAGAGGTTGTTTATATATTCCTGGCCCACAGTGTCCTATTTCAATACAGGATATCGTCATTCATTTGCGAACTCTTGGCTAGGCTTAAAGCCCCTGGGTCATTAACTTAGTAAAAAGTGTGTGTGTGTGTGTGTGTGTGTGTGTGTGTGTGTGTGTGTGTGTGTGTGCGCGCATACATATATGTAAATGTAAAAAAGAATTTTTGTTCATCATTGAGGACCATCTTCTAAGTAAAACATAAGTAGTTTCATTACTTGGTCTTGAGCCAAGTAAATTAAATTGAAAAGTGAGCGTAGAAATTGAAAGTTAGATGGCACAGGTTATGGAATGTAAATTGCACTTAAGCACCCCCTTTAGTTTGCTGTTACTAAATATTTTCTATTAGGCATAAAACCGTATGTTCAATGTTTCCTAAAGATCACACACTAATGGTAACAGAAGTGCATTTTAAGGTCTGAAGCAAAATGTTTTTGTACTTTTAAAGTTATTTTATGTAAACACCCATAAGTAACCTTGTTTAGCAAGCAAACAGAATTTTGCTTTGACATGTACTTGTTTGAAAATGTGTAACAAGGCATGTATGGTAATTTGATGCATATGGTTGCAAGCTCTAATGTTATGTGAATTATATTTTTGCTGTGAAGCATTTGGGCATTGTTTTAGTGTATACTTTTCTGTAAGAAAATAAAACATTTTATCTGGTTCAGCTGCTGTTTAAGACAGTGAAAGTTTTACTTTATGGCCGTTTCTTTCCCTCTAGGGGCTCCCCCTCTGCCTACTGATTCTTAAGCCTGCCCCTGTCAAATTCAAGTTCATTGGTGATGCGTAATCCCCAGATCCTCTACGATAACAGATGTCTAGAGGGACTGTCATACAGACAGATATCGGGAAGTGTTTGTTCTAGCTAGTGTCCAGCAATGAGAGCATTTTGTTTGTGTCTTTAACCCCATCATATGTTGGGTGGGATGGGCTGCCCGCATCTCTGCAGAGACTCACAGTGACCCCCCCCCCCCTGCAAGTGCATCCTTTCGTGTACCATCTGATGAAGGTTAACACAAGATGATGGCTTGGTGAGCTAAAAGCCTGCCCGCGCAATGCCCACTGCAACACTCCAGTCCTTCAGGAAATTGTGCATAAGCAAACTCTGATCACCTGAGCTGTGATCTTTATCTCTCTGTGATGCCAGTCCTGCATTTAAAGTAGTGGGTAGAGATGAATTTATGAAGCCATATCTTTCCCAAGTTGCTAAATTAGATAACATTACTGTTAATGTATATGAAAAATTGAAATTGGTTTCAGACAGCAACTTTTTTGTGTTTGACAACGATATATACAAACAGAAAGTAAGGAGCAGCTATGGGTGCTCATGTAGCACCATCATTTCCCAGCCTAATACTATGTTGGTGGGAAAGTGCATATTTAAAAACCCAGCACTTGTTTCAACATGTTTGCTGGTATAGGAGATTTATTTATGATATGATTTTTATTTGAAGTGGTGAAATAATTTCACACCTTCGTTCAAGACTAACACTAATCTAACGTGGTTACAATTTACTGTTGGGGACATTGGTGAAAAAGTAAACTTTTTAGATCTTTCTATTCACTACTACTAAATGTTTTCACAGTGCTATTCATAGGTAAAACATCTTCAGGAATAATTATTTACACTTTAGTAGTGCTCATCCGTAATTTATGAAACTTTACATTTTTAGGGGTCAATTAATTAGGGCTAGCCGTATTACTAGTGAAGGCATCAACTTCAGTGAAGAGGTAAAATACATTTCAGAGATATTTCTTGAACGAGGTTATCCCAAACAAAATTTGAAAAACATAGCTGAAGAAGTTAATAAACTTAAGGGTAGACAGGCTTAGTCCTATATTAAAGAGTGGGTGTAGTGGCCTGAAAGTCTCCTGTAATATGAAAGACTGGGATGGTCACAATGATAAACATCAACATTATTGTTTTAAGGAAGATAAAACGCTTTGCCAGTCACAATTTCAAAGGACAGCACTACAATTAGGAGTATAGTAACTTCCAAATGGTAAATT